>NW_019227674.1:210865-211228 GCF_002742605.1 Olea europaea var. sylvestris | reverse complement strand
TCAGCTCATTTTCTACCTGTAAGAATGAATTTTAGTATGGATCAATACGCGCGATTATACATCAAAGAGGTCATCCGTTTGTATGGTATCCCAGCTTCAATTGTATCGGATAGAGATCTAAGATTTACCTCAAAATTTTGGAAAAGTTTGCAAGAGGCTATGGGAACCAAGTTAAATTTCAGCACAGCCTTTCATCCACAAACTGATGGGCAATCAGAGAGGACTATACAGACTTTAGAGGATATGCTGTGTGCATGCGTCCTTGATTTAGGGGGTAGTTGGGAAAACTATGTGCCACTGGTAGAGTTTGCCTATAATAATAGCTACCAAGCTACAATAAAGATGGCACCTTACGAAGCCCTT
>NW_019227674.1:210079-210820 GCF_002742605.1 Olea europaea var. sylvestris | reverse complement strand
AGATGTAGAGCTCCCCTCTATTGGGATGAAGTAGGTGAACGAAGAGTTCTAGGACCCGAAATTATTGAAGAAACTAGTCGAGCGGTTGATAAAATAAGAGCAAAAATCAAAGCAGCTCAGGACCGACAAAAGAGTTATGCCGATAAAAGGAGAAAAGATTTGACATTTAATGTTGGCGACAAAGTTTTCATAAAGGTGGCGCCGATGAAGGGAGTTCTGCATTTTGGGAAGAAAGGAAAACTTCAACCAAGATTCATTGGTCCTTTTGAAATTTTGCAGAAAGTTGGGAATGCAGCTTATCGAATCGCTCTGCCTCAAGGTTTGTCAACGGTTCATGATGTGTTCCATGTATCGATGCTTCGACAATATGTATCAGACCCAAGTCACGTGGTTAATTATCAACCATTGGATATCAAATCAAACATGACATATGAGGAAAAACCAGTATCGATATTGGATCGCAGAATCCAGCAATTAAAAACAAAGGAAATTCCATTAGTAAGAGTCCAATGGAGGAATCATAATGTCGAAGAATCGACTTGGGAAAGAGAAGAAGAAATCAAGACCAAGTATCCAGAACTTTTCAACTAAGTTCAAGGTAATTTCGAGGACGAAATTTTTTTAAGGGGGGAGGAATGTAATACACCGAAATTTTATGCTGATTTAAATTTTTTTAAGATGGCGATTTAACTTTCAATACTATTTTTGGCCATAAGAAAAGGGGACACCACTTTTGTAGTG
>NW_019227674.1:159999-209353 GCF_002742605.1 Olea europaea var. sylvestris | reverse complement strand
ATGGAAGTTAGTTGGCTTACGCGATGATGGATTAAGGACAACGAAGTTTTGTACCGAAAGTTTTCTTTTGTGTGTTTTGTTCGATGACAGTTTTTCCATCTATTTTTTTTTATGGTATTATGTAAAAATATGAACATGACATGATGTATTATGGTATTAATAGTAAATTTTGTAATTATATCTTTCATGTTATGTTAAGAGACGTTTTTGTAGTTATTTTCCTTGCAAGAGACAAATGGCAGAAACGGGACAGTTTCTGGAGTCAATTTCAAAATGATGTTTCTAACTCTATAAACGTCCATTTGAAATTATAAAAATATTTCTGTTTTCCTCTTTGAGTTTTCTAAATATGGACAAAGGAATCACTCAATTTGGATATCTATGGCCTGAGTTATCAAGGTTTTAACGTCTAAAGGTCAATCTGGATTTCCTGTGTAATACTTCACTGTTTTCAGTAAAACGTCTATATCATATGATCTTGGAAAATTTTCATATTTTAACCTAGAAAACTACTTGAAATTATCTTTCTAAGGCCACAAATTTCATAGGAAACGGAGTTGGGATGAATTTTATAAAAATTGTCAAACTTGCTGCCCCAACTAATCTTGACAGTGCCGAGGCCGTATATGTGAAGCATAATTCCTTGTCGACATGCACCTTTATCGGCCATCAAATTTTATAAGAATTATTTTACCAAATTGAAAATAAGTTTTTCACATGTAACACTTCTATTTAAGAGTATTTACATGTACCAAAGGCAGAAGCTATTATGTTTAGTACGTGACCCTCGAAGTTTTAAGTTCGGGGTGTCACATCGGGTTTGTTCATTTTTTACGAATTTCTAGTGTAATTTGATTGGAATCGTGCAATGAAAAGTGGTTTTCGATTTCATGATAACTTCAGGATTGTTCATTTTTGACAAATTGCTAATCTAGTTCAATTGGAATCAAGCTAATGAAAAGTGTTGTTTGATTTCATGATCACTTTGGGTTTGTTCGTTTTTGGCGAATTGCTAGTCTAATTCGATTGGAGTCGAGCCACTGAAAAGTTGTTTTTGATTTCATGATCACTTGTGGTTTAATCATTTTTGGCGAATTGCTAGTCTAACTCGATTGGAATCGAGCCAATGAAAGGTGGTTTTTGATTTCATGATAACTTCGGGTTTGTTCTTTTTTGGCGAATTGCTTGTCTACTTCGATTGGAATCGAGCCAATGAAAAGTGGTTTTTGATTTCAAGATAACTCGAGTTTGTTCATTTTTGGCGAATTGCTAGTCTAATTCGATTGGAATCGAGCAAATGAAAAGTGATTTTTGATTTCTTGATAATTACGGGTTTGTTCGTTTTTGCCGAATTGCTAGTCTAATTCAATTGGAATCGAGCCAATGTAAAGTTGTTTTTGATTTCATGACAAATTCGGGTTTGTTTGTTTTTGGCGAATTGCTAGTCTAATTCGATTGGAATTGAGCCAACGTCTTCAGGTTTGTTCGTTTTTGGCGAATTGCGAGTCAAATTCAATTGGAATCGAGCTAATGAAAAGTGGTTTTTGATCGCATGAAAACTTCGGGTTTGTTCGTTCTTGGCGAATTACTAATCTAATTCGATTGGAATGAAGCCAATGAAATGTCTAATTCGATTGGAATCGAGCAAATGAAAAGTCTTTTTTGAACTCATGATAACTTCAGGTTTGTTCATTTTTGGCGAATTGCTAGTCTAATTCGATTGGAATCGAGCCAATGAAAAGAGGTTTTTGATTTCATGATCACTTCAGGTTTGTTCGTTTTTGGCGAATTGCTAGTCTAATTCGATTGGAATCGAGCTAATGAAAGGTGGTTTTTGATCTCATGACAACTTTGGGTTCATTCGTTTTTGGCGAATTGTTAGTCTAATTCGATTGGAATCGAGCCTATGAACACTGGTTTTTGATTTCATGATCACTTCAGGTTTGTTCGTTTTTGGCGAATTGTTAGTCTAATTCGATTGGAATCGAGCCTATGAACACTGGTTTTTGATTTCATGATCACTTTGGGTTTGTTCAATTTTGGTGAGTTACTAGTCTAATTTGATTGGAATCGAACTAATGAAAAGTGGTTTTTGATGCCATGATAACTTTGAGTTCGTTCGTTTTTGGCGAATTACTAGTTTAACCCGATTGGAATCGACCCAATGAAAAGTGGTTTGTGATTTCATGACAACTTCGGGTTTGTTCGTTTCTAGCGAATTGCTATCCTAACTCAATTGGAATCGAGCCAATGAAAAGTGGCTTTTGGTTTCAAGATAACTTCGGGTTTGTTCATTTTTGGCGAATTGCTAGGGTAATTCGATTGGAATCGTGCAATGAAAAGTGGTTTTCGATCCCATGATAACTTCAGGGTTGTTCATTTTTTACATATTGCTAATCTAGTTCAATTGGAATCAAGCTAATGAAAAGTGGTGTTTGATTTCATGATCACTTCGGGCTTGTTCGTTTCTGACGAATAGCTTGTCTAACTCAATTGGAATCGAGCCATTGAAAAGTGATTTTTGGTTTCAAGATAACTTCGGGTTTGTTCGTTTTTGCAGAATTGCTAGTCTAATTCGTTTGTAATCGAGCAAATGAAAAGTGGTTTTTGCGGTTTGTTCATTTTTGGCGAATTGCTTGTTTAATTCGATTGGAATCGAGCTAATGAAAAGTGGTTTTTGATTTCATGATAACTTCGGGTTTGTTTATTTTTGGCCAATTGCTAGTCTAATTCAATTGGAATCGAGCTAATGTAAAGTTGTTTTTGATTTCATGATAACTTCCGATTTTTCATTTTTGGCAAATTGCTAGTCTAATTCGATTGGAATCGAGCCAATGAAAAGTATTTTTTGATCTCATGATAACTTCAGGCTTGTTCATTTTTGGCGAATTGCTAGTCGAATTCGATTAGAATCGAGCCAATGAAAACTGGTTTTTGATCTCATGAAAACTTCGGCTTTGTTCATTTTTGGCGACTTACTAGTCTAATTTGATTGGAATCAAGCCAATGAGAAGTCCAATTCGATTGGAATCGAGCCAATGAAAAGTGGTTTTTGATCTCATGATAACTTCAGGTTTGTTCATTTTCGGCGAATTACTAGTCTAATTCGATTGGAATCGAGCCAATGAAAAGTGGTCTTTAATTTACTGATAACTTTGGGTTTGTTCGTTTTTGGCGAATTGCTAGTCTAATTCGTTTGGAATCGAGCCAATGAAAAGTGGTTTTTCATTTCATGATCACTATGGGTTTGTTCGTTTTCGGCGAATTACTAGTCTAATTCGATTGGAATCGACTTAATGAAAAATGGTTTTTGATCTCGTGGTAACTTCGGGTTCATTCCTTTTTGGCCAATGACTAGTCTAATTCGATTGGAATCAACCTAATGTAAAGTTGTTTTTGATTTCATGATAACTTCGGGTTTGTTCATTTTTGGCGAATTGCTATTCTAATTTGATTGGAATTGAGTCAATGAAAGTGATTTTTGATCTCATGATAACTTCGAGTTTGTTCATTTTTGGCAAATTGCTAGTCGAATTCGATTGGAATCGAGCCAATGAAAAGTGATTTTTGATCTCATGAAAACTTCAAATTTGTTCGTTTTTGGAGAATTACTAGTCTAATTCAATTGGAATCGAGCCAATGTAAAGTTGTTTTTGATTTCATGATAAATTCGGGTTTGTTCGTTTTTGGCGAATTGCTAGTCTAATTCGATTGGAATCGAGCCAACGTCTTCAGGTTTGTTCATTTTTGGCGAATTACGAGTCAAATTTAATTGGAATCGAGCCAATGAAAAGTGGTTTTTGATCTCATGAAAACTTCGGGTTTGTTCGTTCTTGGCGAATTACTAGTCTAATTCGATTGGAATGAAGCCAATGAAATGTCTAATTCGATTGGAATCGAGCCAATGAAAAGTCTTTTTTGATCTCATGATAACTTCAGGTTTGTTCATTTTTGGCGAATTGCTAGTCTAATTCGATTGGAATCGAGCCAATGAAAAGGGGTTTTTGATTTTATGATCACTTCAGGTTTGTTCATTTTTGGCGAATTGCTAGTCTAATTCGATTGGAATCGAGCTAATGAAAGGTGGTTTTTGATCTCATGATAACTTTGGGTTCGTTCGTTTTTGGTGAATTGTTAGTCTAATTCGATTGGAATCGAGCCTATGAACACTGGTTTTTGATTTCATGATCACTTTGGGTTTGTTCAATTTTGGTGAGTTACTAGTCTAATTTGATTGGAATCGAACTAATGAAAAGTGGTTTTTGATGCCATGATAACTTTGAGTTCGTTCGTTTTTGAAGAATTACTAGTTTAATTTGATTGGAATCGAACTAATGAAAAGTGGTTTTTGATGCCATGATAACTTTGAGTTCGTTCGTTTTTGAAGAATTACTAGTTTAACTCGATTGGAATCGACCCAATGAAAAGTGGTTTGTGATTTCATGACAACTTCGGGTTTGTTCGTTTCTAGCGAATTGCTAGCCTAACTCAATTGGAATCGAGCTAATGAAAAGTGGCTTTTGGTTTCAAGATAACTTCGGGTTTGTTCATTTTTGGCGAATTGCTAGGGTAATTCGATTGGAATCGTGCAATGAAAAGTGGTTTTCGATCCCATGATAACTTCAGGGTTGTTCATTTTTTACGAATTGCTAATCTAGCTCAAATGGAATCAAGCTAATGAAAAGTGGTGTTTGATTTCATGATCACTTCGGGCTTGTTCGTTTCTGACGAATAGCTTGTCTAACTCAATTGGAATCGAGCCATTGAAAAGTGATTTTTGGTTTCAAGATAACTTCGGGTTTGTTCGTTTTTGCAGAATTGCTATTCTAATTCGTTTGTAATCGAGCAAATGAAAAGTGGTTTTTGCGGTTTGTTCATTTTTGGCGAATTGCTTGTTTAATTCGATTGGAATCGAGCTAATGAAAAGTGGTTTTTGATTTTATGATAACTTCGGGTTTGTTCATTTTTGGCCAATTGCTAGTCTAATTCAATTGGAATCGAGCTAATGTAAAGTTGTTTTTGATTTCATGATAACTTCCGATTTTTCATTTTTGGCAAATTGCTAGTCTAATTCGATTGGAATCGAGCCAATGAAAAGTGTTTTTTGATCTCATGATAACTTCAGGCTTGTTCATTTTTGGCGAATTGCTAGTCGAATTCGATTAGAATCGAGCCAATGAAAAGTTATTTTTGATCTCATGAAAACTTCGGCTTTGTTCATTTTTGGCGAATTACTATTCTAATTCGATTGGAATCAAGCCAATGAGAAGTCCAATTCGATTGGAATCGAGCCAATGAAAAGTGGTTTTTGATCTCATGATAACTTCAGGTTTGTTCATTTTCGGCGAATTACTATTCTAATTCGATTGGAATCGAGCCAATGAAAAGTGGTCTTTGATTTAATGATAACTTTGGGTTTGTTCATTTTTGGCGAATTGCTAGTCTAATTCGTTTGGAATCGAGCCAATGAAAAGTGGTTTTTCATTTCATGATCACTATGGGTTTGTTCGTTTTCGGCCAATTACTAGTCTAATTCGATTGGAATCGAGCCAATGAAAAGTGGTTTTTCATTTCATGATCACTATGGGTTTGTTCGTTTTCGGCCAATTACTAGTCTAATTCGATTGGAATCGACTTAATGAAAAATGGTTTTTGATCTCGTGTTAACTTCGGGTTCATTCCTTTTTGGCCAATGACTAGTCTAATTCGATTGGAATCTACCTAATGTAAAGTTGTTTTTGATTTCATGATAACTTCGGGTTTGTTCATTTTTGGCGAATTGCGATTCTAATTCGATTGGAATGGAGCCAATGAAAAGTGATTTTTGATCTCATGATAACTTCGGGTTTGTTCGTTTTTGGCAAATTGCTAGTCGAATTCGATTGGAATCGAGCCAATGAAAAGTGATTTTTGATCTCATGAAAACTTCGAATTTGTTCGTTTTTGGAGAATTAGTAGTCAATTCGATTGGAATCAAGCCAATGAAAAGTCTAATTCGATTGGAATCAAGCCAATGAAAAGTGGTTTTTGACGTCATGATAACTTCCGTTTTGCTCGATTTTAGCAAATTGTTAGTCTAATTCGATTGGAATCGAGCCAATGAAAAGTGGTTTTTGATTTAATGATAACTTCGAGTTTGTTCATTTTTGGCGAATTGCTAGTCTAATTCGATTGGAATCGAGCCAATGAAAAATGGTTTATGATTTCATGATCACTTCAAGTATGTTCATTTTGTTCAATAGCTAGTCTAATTCGATTGGAATTGAGCTAATGAAAAGTGGTTTTTCACCTCATGATAACTTTGGGTTCGTTCGTTTTCGGCGAATTGCTAGTCTAATTCGATTGGAATCGAGGCAATGAAAAGTTGTTTTTGATTTCATGATCACTTCGGGTTTGTTCATTTTTGGTGAATTACTAGTCTAATTCGATTGGAATTGAGCTAATCAAAAGTGGTTTTTGATCTCATGATAACTTTTGGTTCATTCGTTTCCGGTGAATTGCTAGTCTAATTCGATTGGAATCGAGGCAATGAAAAGTTGTTTTTGATTTCATGATCACTTCAAGTTTGTTCATTTTTGGTGAATTGCTAGTCTAATTCGATTGGAATTGAGCTAATCAAAAGTGGTTTTTGATCTCATGATAACTTTTGGTTCATTCGTTTCCGGAGAATTGCTAGTCTAATTCGATAGGAATCGAGGCAATGAAAAGTTGTTTTTGATTTCATGATCACTTCGGGTTTGTTCATTTTTAGTGAGTTACTAGTCTAATTCGAGTGGAATTGAGATAATGAAAAGTGGTTTTCGATGCCATGATAACTTTGAGTTTGTTCATTTTTGGCGAATTACTAGTTAATTTGATTGGAATCGAGCCAATGAAAAGTGGTTTGTGATTTCATGACAACTTCGGGTTTGTTCAGTTCTAGCGAATTGCTAGTCTAACTCAATTGGAATCGAGCCAATGAAAAGTGGTTTTTGGTTTCAAGATTACTTCGGGTTTGTTCGTTTTTGGCGAATTGCTAGTCTAATTCGATTGGAATTGAGGAAATGAAAATTGGTTTTTGATTTCATGATAACTTCGGGTTTGTTCATTTTTGGCAAATTGCTAGTCTAACTCGATTGGAATCGAGCCAATGAAATGTTATTTTTTATTTAATGATAACTTCGGGTTTGTTCATTTTCGGCGAATTGCGAGTCCAATTCGATTGGAATCGAGCCAATGAAAAGAGGTTTTTGATATTATGATCACTTAAGGTTTGTTCGTTTTTGGTGAATTGCTAGTCTAATTCGATTGGAATTGAACTAATGAAAAGTGGTTTTTGATCTCATGATAACTTTGGGTTCATTTGTTTTCGACGAATTGCTAGTCTAATTCGATTGGAATCGAGCCAATGAAAAGTGGTTTTTGATTTCATGATCACTTCGGGTTTGTTTATTTTTGGCGAATTGCTAGTCTAATTCGATTGGAATCGAGCCAATGAAAAGTGGTTTTTGATCTCTTGTTAACTTCAGGTTTGTTCATTTTTGGTGAATTGCTAGTCTAATTCGATTGGAATCGAGCCAATGAAAAGTGGTTTTTGATCTCTTGATAACTTCAGGTTTGTTCATTTTTGGCGAATTGCTAGTCTAATTCGATTGGAATCAAGCCAATGAAAAGTCTAATTCGATTGGAATCGAGCCAATGAAAAGAGGTTTTTGATTTCATGATCACTTCAAGTTTGTTTGTTTTTGGTGAAATGCTAGTCTAATTCGATTGGAATTGAGCTAATGAAAAGTTGTTTTTGATCTCATGATAACTTTGGGTTCGTTCGTTTCCGACGAATTGCCAGTCTAATTCGATTGGAATCAAGGCAATGAAAAGTTGTTTTTGATTTCATGATCACTTCGGGTTTGTTCATTTTTGGTGAGTTACAAGGCTAATTCGATTGGAATCGAGCTATTGAAAAGTGGTTTTTGATGCCAATTTAACTTTGAGTTCGTTCGTTTTTGGCGAATTACTAGTTTAATTCGATTGGAATCGAGCTGATGAAAAGTGGTTTGTGATTTCATGACAACTTCGGGTTTGTTCGTTTCTAGCGAATTGCTGGTCTAACTCAATTGGAATTGAACAAATGAAAAGTGGTTTTTGATTTCATGATAACTTCGGGTTTGTACATTTTTGGCAAATTGCTAGTCTAACTCGATTGGAATCAAGCCAATGAAAAGTTGTTTTTGATTTAATGATAACTTCGAGTTTGTTCATTTTCGACGAATTGCTAGTCCAATTCGATTGGAATCGAGCCAATGAAAAGAGGTTTTTGATATTATGATAACTTCAGGTTTGTTCGTTTTTGGTTAATTGCTAGTCTAATTCGATTGGAATTGAGCAAATGAAAAGTGGTTTTTGATCTCATGATAACTTGAGGTTTGTTCATTTTTGGCTTATTGCTAGTCTAATTCGATTGGAATCGAGCCAACGAAAAGTGGCTTTTGATCTCTTGATACTTTCAGGTTTGTTCATTTTTGGCGAATTGCTAGTCTAATTCGATTGGAATCGAGCCAATGAAAAGTGGTTTTTGATCTCATAATAACTTCAGGTTTGTTCATTTTTGGCTTATTGCTAGTCTAATTCGATTGGAATCGAGCCAATGAAAAGTGGTTTTTGCTCGCATAATAACTTCGGGTTTGTTCATTTTTGGCAAATTGCTCGTCTAATTCGATTGGAATCAAGCCAATGAAAAGTGGCTTTTGATCTCTTGATACTTCCAGGTTTGTTCATTTTTGGCGAATTGCTAGTCTAATTCGATTGGAATCGAGCCAATGAAAAGTGGTTTTTGATCTCATAATAACTTCGGGTTTGTTCATTTTTGGAGAAATGCTTGTCTAATTCGAATGGAATCGAGCCAATGAAAAGAGGTTTTTGATTTCATGATCACTAATAACTTCGGGTTTGTTCATTTTTGGAGAAATGCTTGTCTAATTCGAATGGAATCGAGCCAATGAAAAGTGGTTTTTGCTCGCATAATAACTTCAGGTTTGTTCATTTTTGGCGAATTGCTAGTCTAATTCGATTGGAATCGAGCCAATGAAAAGTGGTTTTTGATCTCATAATAACTTTAGGTTTGTTCATTTTTGGCTTATTGCTAGTCTAATTCGATTGGAATCGAGCCAATGAAAAGTGGTTTTTGCTCGCATAATAACTTCAGGTTTGTTCATTTTTGGCAAATTGCTCGCCTAATTCGATTGGAATCAAGCCAATGAAAAGTGGCTTTTGATCTCTTGATACTTTCAGGTTTGTTCATTTTTGGCGAATTGCTAGTCTAATTTGATTGGAATTGAGCCAATGAAAAGTGGTTTTTGATCTCATAATAACTTCAGGTTTGTTCATTTTTGGCTTATTGCTAGTCTAATTCGATTGGAATCGAGCCAATGAAAAGTGATTTTTGCTCGGATAATAACTTCGGGTTTGTTCATTTTTGGCAAATTGCTCGTCTAATTCGATTGGAATCAAGTCAATGAAAAGTCTAATTCGTTTGGAATCGAGCCAATGAAAAGTGGTTTTTGATTTCATGATCACTTCGAGTTTGTTCATTTTTGGTGAATTGCTAGTCTAATTCGATTGGAATCGACCTAATGAAAAATTGTTTTTGATCTCGTGATAACTTCGGGTTCGTTCATTTTTGGCGAATTGCTAATCTTATTCGATTGGAAATGAGCAAATGAAAAGTGGTTTCTGATTTCACGATAACTTCAGGTTTGTTGGTTTTTGGCGAATTGCTAGTCCAATTCGATTGGAATCGAGCCAATGAAAAGAGGTTTTTGATTTCATGATCACTTCAGGTTTGTTCGTTTTTGGTGGGTTGCTAGTCTAATTTGATTGGAATTGAGCTAATGAAAAGTGGTTTTTGATCTCATGATAACTTTGGGTTCGTTCGTTTTCGACGAATTGTTAGTCTGATTCGATTGGAATCGAGCCAATGAAAAGTTGTTTTTGATTTCATGATCACTTCGGGTTTGTTCATTTTTTGTGAGTTACTAGTCTAATTCGATTGAAATCGAGCTAATGAAAATTGGTTTTGGATGCCATGATAACTTTGAGTTCGTTCATTTTTGGCGAATTACTAGTTTAATTCGATTGGAATCGAGCCAATGAAAAGTGGTTTGTGATTTCATGACAACTTCGAGTTTGTTCGTTTCTAACGAATTGCTAGTCTAACTCAGTTGGAATCGAGCCAATGAAAAGTGGTTTTTGGTTTCAAGATAACTACGGGTTTGTTCATTTTTGGCGAATTGCTAGTCTAATTCGTTTAGAATCGAGCAAATGAAAAGTGGATTCTGAGGTTTGTTCATTTTTAGGGAATTGCTAGTCTAATTCGATTGGAATCGAGCCAATGAAAAGTTGTTTTGATTTCATGATAACTACAGGTTTGTTCGTTATTGGCGAATTGCTAATCTAATTCGGTTGGAATCGTGCAATTGTAAAGTTGTTTTTGATTTCATGATCACTTCGGGTTTGTTCATTTTTGGCTAATTGCTAGTCTAATTCGATTGGAATCGAGCCAGTGAAAAGTGGTTTTTGATCTCTTGATAACTTCAGGTTTGTTCATTTTTGGCGAATTGCTAGTCTAATTTGATTGAAATCGAGCCAATGAAAAGTGATTTTTGATTTCATAATAACTTCCGATTTGCTCGTTTTTGGCAAATTGCTCATCTAATTCGATTGGAATCGAGCTAATGAAAAGTGGTTTTTGATTTCATGATCACTTCGGGTTTGTTCGTTTTCGGCGAATTGCTAGTCTAATTCGATTGGAATCGACCTAATGAAAAATGGTTTTTGATCTCGTGATAATTTTGTGTTCGTTTGTTTTTGGCGAATTGCTAGTCTAATTCGATTGGAAATGAGCGAATGAAAAGTGGTTTTTGATTTTATGATAACTTCAAGTTTGTTCAGTGTTGGTGAATTGCTAGTCCAATTTGATTGGAATCGAGCCAATGAAAAGAGGTTTTTGATTTCATGATCACTTCAAGTTTGTTCGTTTTTGGTAAATTTCTAGTCTAATTTGATTGGAATTGAGCTAATGAAAAGTGTTTTTTGATCACATGATAACTTTGGGTTCGTTCGTTTCCGACGAATTGCCAGTCTAATTCGATTGGAATCGAGGCAATGAAAAGTTGTTTTTGATTTCATGATCACTTCGGGTTTGTTCATTTTTGGTGAGTTACTAGTCTAATTCGATTGGAATCGAGCTAATGAAAAGTGGTTTTTGATTTCATGGTAACTTCGGGTTTGTTCGATTTTGGCGAATTGGTAGTCTAATTCGATTGGAATCGAGCTAATGAAAGTGGTTTTTGATCTCATGATAACTTTGGGTTCGTTCGTTTTCGACGAATTGTTAGTCTGATTCGATTGGAATCGAGCCAATGAAAAGTTGTTTTTGGCTTCAAGATAACTTCGGGTTTGTTCGTTTTTGACGAATTGCTAGTCTAATTCGATTAGAATCGAGCCAATGAAAAGGGGTTTTTGATTTCATGATCACTTCGGGTTTGTTCATTTTTGGGGAATTGCTAGTTTAATTCGATTGGAATCGAGCCGATGAAAAGTGGTTTTTGATTTCATGGTAACTTCGGGTTTGTTCGATTTTGGCGAATTGGTAGTCTAATTCGATTGGAATCGAGCTAATGAAAGTGGTTTTTGATCTCATGATAACTTTGGGTTCGTTCGTTTTCGACGAATTGTTAGTCTGATTCGATTGGAATCGAGCCAATGAAAAGTTGTTTTTGGCTTCAAGATAACTTCGGGTTTGTTCGTTTTTGACGAATTGCTAGTCTAATTCGATTAGAATCGAGCCAATGAAAAGGGGTTTTTGATTTCATGATCACTTCGGGTTTGTTCATTTTTGG
Organism: Olea europaea var. sylvestris; assembly: GCF_002742605.1. Classification (NCBI taxonomy): domain Eukaryota; kingdom Viridiplantae; phylum Streptophyta; class Magnoliopsida; order Lamiales; family Oleaceae; genus Olea; species Olea europaea. The sequence goes on along the minus strand of NW_019227674.1, from coordinate 197,477 downwards.
GGAATTGCTAGTTTAATTCGATTGGAATCGAGCCGATGAAAAGTGGTTTTTGATTTCATGGTAACTTCGGGTTTGTTCGATTTTGGCGAATTGGTAGTCTAATTCGATTGGAATCGAGCTAATGAAAGTGGTTTTTGATCTCATGATAACTTTGGGTTCGTTCGTTTTCGACGAATTGTTAGTCTGATTCGATTGGAATCGAGCCAATGAAAAGTTGTTTTTGGCTTCAAGATAACTTCGGGTTTGTTCGTTTTTGACGAATTGCTAGTCTAATTCGATTAGAATCGAGCCAATGAAAAGGGGTTTTTGATTTCATGATCACTTCGGGTTTGTTCATTTTTGGGGAATTGCTAGTTTAATTCGATTGGAATCGAGCCGATGAAAAGTGGTTTTTGATTTCATGGTAACTTCGGGTTTGTTCGATTTTGGCGAATTGGTAGTCTAATTCGATTGGAATCGAGCTAATGAAAGTGGTTTTTGATCTCATGATAACTTTGGGTTCGTTCGTTTTCGACGAATTGTTAGTCTGATTCGATTGGAATCGAGCCAATGAAAAGTTGTTTTTGGCTTCAAGATAACTTCGGGTTTGTTCGTTTTTGACGAATTGCTAGTCTAATTCGATTAGAATCGAGCCAATGAAAAGGGGTTTTTGATTTCATGATCACTTCGGGTTTGTTCATTTTTGGGGAATTGCTAGTTTAATTCGATTGGAATCGAGCCGATGAAAAGTGGTTTTTGATTTCATGGTAACTTCGGGTTTGTTCGATTTTGGCGAATTGGTAGTCTAATTCGATTGGAATCGAGCTAATGAAAGTGGTTTTTGATCTCATGATAACTTTGGGTTCGTTCGTTTTCGACGAATTGTTAGTCTGATTCGATTGGAATCGAGCCAATGAAAAGTTGTTTTTGGCTTCAAGATAACTTCGGGTTTGTTCGTTTTTGGCGAATTGCTAGTCTAATTCGTTTGGAATCGAGCAAATGAAAAATGGATTCTGAGGTTCGTTCATTTTTGGGAAATTGCTAGTTTAATTCGATTGGAATCGAGCCAATGAAAAGTTGTTTTGATTTCATGATAACAACAGGTTTGTTCGTTATTGGCGAATTGCTAATTTAATTCGATTGGATTCGAGCAATTGTAAAGTTGTTTTTGATTTCATGATCACTTCGGGTTTGTTCGTTTTTGGCAAATTGCTAGTCTAATTCGTTTGGAATCGAGCCAATAAAAAGTTGTTTTTGATCTTTTGATAACTTCAGGCTTGTTCGTTTTTGGCGGATTGCTGGTCTAATTCGATTGGAATTGAGCAAATGAAAAGTGGTTTTTGATTTTATGATAACTTCAAGTTTGTTCATTTTTGGTAAATTGCTAGTCTAACTCGATTGGAATCGAGCCAATGAAATGTTGTTTTTTATTTAATGATAACTTCAGGTTTGTTCATTTTCAGCGAATTGCTAGTCCTATTCGATTGGAATCGAGCCAATGAAGAGAGCTTTTTGATTTCACGATCACTTTAGGTTTGTACGTTTTTGGTGAATTGCTAGTCTAATTCGATTTCAATTGAGCTAATGAAAAGTGGTTTTTGATCTCATGACAACTTTGGGTTCGTTCGTTTTCGACGAATTGCTAGTCTAATTCGATTGGAATCGAGCCAATGAAAAGTTGTTTTTGATTTCATGATCACTTCGGGTTTGTTCATTTTTGGCAAATTGCTAGTCTAATTCGATTGGAATCGAGTCAATGAAAAGTGGTTTTTGATCTCTTGATAACTTTAGGGTTATTCGTTTTTGGCGAATTGCTAGTCTAATTCGATTGGAATCGAGCCAATGAAAAGTGGTTTTTGATATCATATTAACTTCTGGTTTGTTCGTTTTTGGCAAATTGCTTGTCTAATTCGATTGGAATCAAGCCAACGTAAAGTCTAATTCGATTGGAATCGAGCGAATGAAAAGTGGTTTTTGATTTCATGATCACTTCGGGTTTGTTTGTTTTTGGCGAATTGCTAGTCTAATTCGATTGGAATCGACCTAATGAAAATTTGTTTTTGATCTCGTGAAAACTTCGGGTTCGTTCGTTTTTTACGAATTGCTAGTCTAATTCGATTGGAAATGAGCAAATGAAAAGTGATTTTTGATTTCATGATAACTTCAGGTTTGTTCAGTTTTGGTGAATTGCTAGTCCAATTCAATTGGAATCGAGCCAATGAAAAGAGGTTTTTGATTTCATGATCACTACAAGTTTGTTCATTTTTAGTGAATTGCTAGTCTAATTCGACTGGAATTGAGCTAATGAAAAGTGGTTTTTGATCTTATGATAACTTTGGGTTCGTTCATTTTCGGCGAATTGTTAGCCTGATTCGATTGGAATCGAGCCAATGAAAAGTGGTTTTTGATTTCATGATCACTTCGGGTTTGTTCATTTTTGGTGAGTTACTAGTCTAATTCGATTGGAATCGAGCTAATGAAAAGTGATTTTTGATGCCATGATAACTTTGAGTTCGTTCCTTTTTGGCGAATTACTAGTTTAATTCGATTGGAAACGAGCCAATGAAAAGTGTTTTGGATTCCATGACAACTTCGGGTTTGTTCGTTTCTAGCAAATTGCTAGTCTAACTCAATTGGAATCGAGCCAATGAAAAGTGGTTTTTGGTTTCAAGATAACATCAGGTTTGTTCGTTTTTGGCGAATTGCTAGTCTAATTCGTTTGAAATTGAGCAAATGAAAAGTGGACTTTGAGGTTTGTTCATTTTTGGGGAATTGCTAGCGTAATTGGTTTGGAATCGAGCCAACGAAAAGTTGTTTTTGATTTCATGATAACTATGGGTTTGTTCGTTAGTGGCGAATTGCTAATCTAATTCAATTGGAATCGAGCAATTGTAAAGTTGTTTTTGATTTCATGATCACTTCGGGTTTGTTCGTTTTTGGCGAATTGCTAGTCTAATTCGATTGGAATCGAGCCAATGTAAAGTGGTTTATGATCTCTTGATAACTTCAGGCTGTTTGTTTTTGGCGAATTGCTAGTCTGATTCGATTGGAATTGAGCAAATGAAAAGTGGTTTTTGAATTCAAGATAACTTCGGATTTGTTCATTTTTGGCAAATTGCTATTCTAACTCGATTGGAATCGAGCCAATGGAAAGTTGTTTTTGATTTAATGATAACTTCGGGTTTGTTCATTTTCGACGAATTGCTAGTCCTATTTGATTGGAATCGAGCCAATGAAAAGAGGTTTTTGATTTCATGATCACTTCAGGTTTGTTCGTTTTTGGTTAATTGCTAGTCTAATTCGATTGGAATTGAGCTAATGAAAAGTGGTTTTTGATCTCATGATAACGTTGGGATCGTTCATTTTCGACGAATTGCTATTCTAATTCGATTGGAATCGAGCCAATGAAAAGTGGTTTTAGATTTCATGATCACTTCGCGTTTGTTCATTTTTGGCGAATTGGTAGTCTAATTCGATTGGAATCGAGCCAATGAAAAGTTGTTTTTGACTTCATGATCATTTCGGGTTTGTTCATTTTTAGCGAATTGCTAGTCTAATTCGATTGGAATCGACTTAATGAAAAATGGTTTTTGACTCGTGATAACTTCGGGTTTGTTTGTTTTTGGCGAATTGCTCGTCTAATTCGATTGGAATCGAGCCAATGAAAAGTGGTTTGTGATTTCATGACAACTTCGGGTTTGTTCGTTTCTAGCGAATTTCTAGTCTAATTCAATTGGAATCGAGCCAATGAAAAGTTGTTTTTGGCTTCAAGATAACTTCGGGTTTGTTCGTTTTTGGCGAATTGCTAGTCTAATTCGTTTGGAATCGAGCAAATGAAAAATGGTTTTTGATTTCATGATAACTTCGGGTTTGTTCGTTTTTGGCGAATTGCTAGCCTAACTCAATTGGAATCGAGCCAATGAAAAGTGATTTTTGATTTCATGATCACTTCGGGGTTGTTCATTTTTGGCGAATTGCTAGTCTTATTCGATTGGAATTGAGCCAATGAAAAGTGGTTTATGATTTCACGATAACTTGGTGTTTTTCGTTTTTGGGGAATTGCTAGTCTACTTCAATTGGAATCAAGCCAGTGAAAAGTGGTTTTTGATTTCATGATGATCTTGGGTTTGTTCATTTTTGGCGAATTGCTAGCCTAACTCAATTGGAATCGAGCCAATGAAAATTGGTCTTTGCTTTCAAGGTAACTTCGGGGTTGTTCATTTTTGGCGAATTGCTAGTCTTATTTGTTTGGGATCGAGCAAATGAAAAGTTGTTTTTCATTTAATGATAACTTTGGGTTTGTTCATTTTTGGCGAATTGCTATTCTAATTTGATTGGAATCAAGCCAATGAAAAGTGATTTTGATTTCTTGATCACTACGGGTTTGTTCATTTTTGGTAAATTGCTATTCTAATTCGATTAGAATCGAGCGAATGAAAAGTGGTTTTTGATTTCATGATCACTTCGGGTTTGTTTGTTTTTGGTGAATTGCTAGTCTAATTCGATTGGAATCGACCTAATGAAAAATTGTTTTTGATCTCGTGAAAACTTCGGGTTCGTTCATTTTTGACGAATTGCTAGTCTAATTCGATTGGAAATGAGCAAATGAAAAGTGATTTTTGATTTCATGATAACTTCAGGTTTGTTCAGTTTTGGTGAATTGCTAGTCCAATTCAATTGGAATCGTGCCAATGAAAAGTTGTTTTTGATTTCATGATAACTTCGAGTTTCTTCATTTTTGGCCAATTGCTAGTCTAATTCGATTGGAATCGATCCAATGAAAAGCGATTTTTGATTTCTTGATAATTACGGGTTTGTTCATTTTTGGTGAATTGCTAGTCTAATTCAATTGGAATCGAGCTAATGTAAAGTTGTTTTTGATTTCATGATAACTTCGGGTTTTTCGTTTTTGACGAATCGCTACTCTAATTCGATTGGAATCGAGCCAATGAAAAGTGTTTTTTGATCTCATGATAACTTCAGGTTTATTCGTTTTTGGCGAATTGCTAGTCGAATTCGATTGGAATCGAGCCAATGAAAAGTGATTTTTGATTTCATGATCACTTCGGGTTTGTTCATTTTTGGCGAATTGCAAGTCTAACTCGATTGGAATCGAGCCAATGAATAGTGGTTTTTGATTTCAAGATAACTTCGAGTTTGTTCATCTCTGGCGAATTCCTAGTCTAATTCGATTGGAATTGAGCCAATGAAAAGTGGTTTGTGATTTCATGATAACTTCGGGTTTGTTCATTTTGGGCGAATTGCTAGTCCAATTCGATTGGAATCGAGCAAATGAAAAGTAGTTTTTGATTTCATGATCACTTCCCGTTTGTTCATTTTTGGCAAGTCCCTAGTAGAATTCAATTGGAATCGAGCCAATGAAAAGTGATTTTTGATTTCATGATCACTTCGGGTTTGTTCATTTTTGGCGAACTGCAAGTCTAACTCGATTGGAATTGAGCCAATGAAAAGTGGTTTTTGATTTCAAGATAACTATGGGTTTGTTCGTTTCTGGCGAATTCCTAGTCTAATTCAATTGGAATCGAGCCAATGAAAAGTGGTTTGTGATTTCATGATAACTTTGGGTTTGTTCATTTTTGGCGAATTGCTAGTGTAATTCGATTGGAATCATGCAATGAAAAGTGGTTTTCGATTTCATGATAACTTCAGGGTTGTTCATTTTTTACGAATTGCTAATCTAGTTCAATTGGAATCAAGCTAATGAAAAGTGGTGTTTGATTTCATGATCACTTCGGGTTTGTTCATTTTTGGCGAATTGCTAGTCGAATTTGATTGGAGTCGAGCCAATGAAAATTGTTTTTGATTTCATGATCACTTGTGGTTTAATCATTTTTGGCGAATTGCTAGTCTAACTCGATTGGAATCGAGCCAATGAAAGGTGGTTTTTGATTTCATGATAACTTCGGGTTTGTTCATTTTTGGTGAATTGCTTGTCTACTTCATTGGAATCGAGCCAATGAAAAGTGGTTTTTGATTTCAAGATAACTTGAGTTTGTTCATTTTTGGCGAATTGCTTGTCGAATTCGATTGGAATCGAGCCAATGAAAAGTGGTTTTTGATCTCATGAAAACTTCGGGTTTGTTCGTTCTTGGCGAATTACTAGTCTAATTCGATTGGAATCAAGCTAATGAAAAGTCTAATTCGATTGGAATCGAGCCAATGAAAAGTTGTTTTTGATTTCAAGATAACTCGAGTTTGTTCATTTTTGGCGAATTGCTTGTCGAATTCGATTGGAATCGAGCCAATGAAAAGTGGTTTTTGATCTCATGAAAACTTCGGGTTTGTTCGTTCTTGGCGAATTACTAGTCTAATTCGATTGGAATCAAGCTAATGAAAAGTCTAATTCGATTGGAATCGAGCCAATGAAAAGTTGTTTTTGATCTCATGATAACTTCAGGTTTATTCATTTTTTACGAATTGCTAGTCTAATTCGATTGGAATCGAGCCAATGAAAAGAGACTTTTGGTTTCATGATCACTTTAGGTTTGTTCGTTTTTGGTGAATTGCTCACTAATTCGATTGGAATCGAGCTAATGAAAAGTGGTTTTTGATCTCACGATAACTTTAGGTTCGTTCATTTTTGGCGAATTGCTAGTCTAATTCGTTTGGAATCGAGCCTATGAAAACTGGTTTTTGATTTCATGATCATTCAGGTTTGTTCATTTTTGGTGAGTTATTAGTCTAATTCGATTGGAATCAAGCCAATGAAAAGTGGTTTTTGATCTCATGATAACTTCGGGTTTGTTCATTTTTGGCGAGTAGCTAGTCTAATTCGATTGGAATTGAGCAAATGAAGAGTGGTTTTTGATTTCATGATAACTTCGGGTTTGTTCATTTTTGGCAAAGTGCTAGTCTAACTCAATTGGAATCGAGCCAATGAAAAGTTGTTTTTGATTTAACGATAAATTCGGGTCTGTTCATTTTCGGCGAATTGCTAGTCCAATTCGATTGGAAACGAGCCAGTGAAAAGAGGTTTTTGATATTATGATCACTTCAGGTTTGTTCGTTTTTGGTTAATTGCTAGTCTAATTCGATTGGAATCAAGCCAATGAAAAGTGGTTTTTGATTTCACGATCACTTCAGGTTTGTTCATTTTTGGTGAATTGCTACTCTAATTCGATTGGAATCAAGCCAATGAAAAGTGGTTTTTGATTTCACGATCACTTCAGGTTTGTTCATTTTTGGTGAATTGCTACTCTAATTCGATTGGAATCAAGCCAATGAAAAGTGGTTTTTGATTTCACGATCACTTCAGGTTTGTTCATTTTTGGTGAATTGCTACTCTAATTCGATTGGAATCAAGCCAATGAAAAGTGGTTTTTGATTTCACGATCACTTCAGGTTTGTTCATTTTTGGTGAATTGCTACTCTAATTCGATTGGAATCAAGCCAATGAAAAGTGGTTTTTGATTTCACGATCACTTCAGGTTTGTTCATTTTTGGTGAATTGCTACTCTAATTCGATTGGAATCAAGCCAATGAAAAGTGGTTTTTGATTTCACGATCACTTCAGGTTTGTTCATTTTTGGTGAATTGCTACTCTAATTCGATTGGAATCAAGCCAATGAAAAGTGGTTTTTGATTTCACGATCACTTCAGGTTTGTTCATTTTTGGTGAATTGCTACTCTAATTCGATTGGAATCAAGCCAATGAAAAGTGGTTTTTGATTTCACGATCACTTCAGGTTTGTTCATTTTTGGTGAATTGCTACTCTAATTCGATTGGAATCAAGCCAATGAAAAGTGGTTTTTGATTTCACGATCACTTCAGGTTTGTTCATTTTTGGTGAATTGCTACTCTAATTCGATTGGAATCAAGCCAATGAAAAGTGGTTTTTGATTTCACGATCACTTCAGGTTTGTTCATTTTTGGTGAATTGCTACTCTAATTCGATTGGAATCAAGCCAATGAAAAGTGGTTTTTGATTTCACGATCACTTCAGGTTTGTTCATTTTTGGTGAATTGCTACTCTAATTCGATTGGAATCAAGCCAATGAAAAGTGGTTTTTGATTTCACGATCACTTCAGGTTTGTTCATTTTTGGTGAATTGCTACTCTAATTCGATTGGAATCAAGCCAATGAAAAGTGGTTTTTGATTTCACGATCACTTCAGGTTTGTTCATTTTTGGTGAATTGCTACTCTAATTCGATTGGAATCAAGCCAATGAAAAGTGGTTTTTGATTTCACGATCACTTCAGGTTTGTTCATTTTTGGTGAATTGCTACTCTAATTCGATTGGAATCAAGCCAATGAAAAGTGGTTTTTGATTTCACGATCACTTCAGGTTTGTTCATTTTTGGTGAATTGCTACTCTAATTCGATTGGAATCAAGCCAATGAAAAGTGGTTTTTGATTTCACGATCACTTCAGGTTTGTTCATTTTTGGTGAATTGCTACTCTAATTCGATTGGAATCAAGCCAATGAAAAGTGGTTTTTGATTTCACGATCACTTCAGGTTTGTTCATTTTTGGTGAATTGCTACTCTAATTCGATTGGAATCAAGCCAATGAAAAGTGGTTTTTGATTTCACGATCACTTCAGGTTTGTTCATTTTTGGTGAATTGCTACTCTAATTCGATTGGAATCAAGCCAATGAAAAGTGGTTTTTGATTTCACGATCACTTCAGGTTTGTTCATTTTTGGTGAATTGCTACTCTAATTCGATTGGAATCAAGCCAATGAAAAGTGGTTTTTGATTTCACGATCACTTCAGGTTTGTTCATTTTTGGTGAATTGCTACTCTAATTCGATTGGAATCAAGCCAATGAAAAGTGGTTTTTGATTTCACGATCACTTCAGGTTTGTTCATTTTTGGTGAATTGCTACTCTAATTCGATTGGAATCAAGCCAATGAAAAGTGGTTTTTGATTTCACGATCACTTCAGGTTTGTTCATTTTTGGTGAATTGCTACTCTAATTCGATTGGAATCAAGCCAATGAAAAGTGGTTTTTGATTTCACGATCACTTCAGGTTTGTTCATTTTTGGTGAATTGCTACTCTAATTCGATTGGAATCAAGCCAATGAAAAGTGGTTTTTGATTTCACGATCACTTCAGGTTTGTTCATTTTTGGTGAATTGCTACTCTAATTCGATTGGAATCAAGCCAATGAAAAGTGGTTTTTGATTTCACGATCACTTCAGGTTTGTTCATTTTTGGTGAATTGCTACTCTAATTCGATTGGAATCAAGCCAATGAAAAGTGGTTTTTGATTTCACGATCACTTCAGGTTTGTTCGTTTTTGGGCGAATTGCTAGTCTAATTCGATTGGAATCGAGCCAATGAAAAGTGGTTTTTGATTTCATGATCACTTCGGGTATGTTCGTTTTTGGCGAATTGCTAGTCTAATTCGATTGGAATCCACTTAATGAAAAATGGTTTTTGATCTCGTGATAACTTCGGGTTCATTCGTTTTTGGGGTATTGCTAGTCTAATTCGATTAGAATCGAGCCAATGTAAAGGTTTTTTTGATTTCATGATAACTTCGGGTTTGTTCATTTTTGGCCAGTTACTAGTATAATTCAATTGGAATCGAGCAAATGAAAAGTGGTTTTTTAGTTCATTTTTGGCGAATTGCTAGTCTAATTCGATTAGAATCGAGCAAATGAAAAGTGGTTTTTGATTTCATGATAACTTCGGGTTTGTTTGTTTTTGGCGAATTGCTAGTCTAATTCGATTGGAATCGAGCCAATGAAAAGTGGTTTTTGATCTCATGAACACTTCGGGGTTGTTCATTTTTGGTGAATGCTAGTCTTATTCGATTGGAATCGAGCCAATGAAAAGTGGTTTATGATTTCATGATAACTTCGGGGTTGTTCATTTCTGGCGAATTGCTAGTCGAATTCGATTGGAGTCGAGCCAATGAAAATTGTTTTTGATTTCATGATCACTTGTGGTTTAATCGTTTTTGGCGAATTGCTAGTCTAACTCGATTGGAATCGAGCCAATGAAAGGTGGTTTTTGATTTCATGATAACTTCGGGTTTGTTCATTTTTGGTGAATTGCTAGTCTTATTTGTTTGGGATCGAGCAAATGAAAAGTTGTTTTTCATTTAATGATAACTTTGGGTTTGTTCGTTTTTGGCGAATTGCTATTCTAATTCGATTGGAATCAAGCCAATGAAAAGTTGTTTTTGATTTCTTGATCACTACGGGTTTGTTCATTTTTGGTGAATTGCTATTCTAATTCGATTGTAATCGAGCTAATGAAAAGTGGTTTTTGATCTCATGATAACTTTGGGTTCGTTCGTTTTTGGTGAATGGCTAGTGTAATTCGATTGGAATCGACCCAATGAAAAGTGGCTTGTGATTTCATGATTACTCCGGGTTTGTTCGTTTATGATGAATTGCTAGTCTAACTCAATTGGAATTGAGCCAATGAAAAGTTGTTTTTGGTTTCAAGATAACTTCAGGTCTGTTCATTTTTGGCTAATTACTAGTCTAATTCGTTTGGAATCGAGCAAATGAAAAGTGGTTTTTGAGGTTTGTTCATTTTTGGCGAATTGCTAGTGTAATTGGATTGGAATCGTGCCAATGAAAAGTGGTTTTCGAATTCATGATAACTTCGAGTTTGTTCATTTTTGGTGACTTGCTACTCTAATTCGATTGGTATCGAGCCAATGAATAGTGGTTTTTGATTTCATAGTAACTTCGAGTTTGTTCACTTTTTGCGAATTACTCGTGTAACTCGATTGGTATTGTGCCTGTGAAAAGTGGTTTTTGATTTCATGATAACTTCGGGTTTGTTCATTTTGGTCGAATTGCTAGTCTAATTCGATTGGAATCGAGCAAATGAAAAGTAGTTTTTGATTTCATGACCACTTCGCGTTTGTTCATTTTTGGCGAGTCCCTAGTCGAATTCAATTGGAATCAAGCCAATGAAAAGTGATTCTTGATTTCATGATCACTTCGGGTTTGTTCATTTTTGGCGAATTGCTAGTCTAACTCGATTGGAATCGAGCCAATGAAAAGTGGTTTTTATTTCAAGATAACTTCGGGTTTGTTCGTTTCTGGCGAATTCCTAGTCTAATTCAATTGGAATCGAGCCAATGAAAAGTGGTTTGTGATTTCATGATAACTTCGGGCTTGTTCATTTTTGGCGAATTGCTAGTGTAATTCGATTGGAATCATGCAATGAAAAGTGGTTTTCGATTTCATGATAACTTCAAGGTTGTTCATTTTTTACGAATTGCTAATCTAGTTCAATTGGAATCAAGCTAATGAAAAGTGGTGTTTGATTTCATGATCACTTCGGGTTTGTTCATTTTTGGCGAATTGCTTGTCTAATTCGATTGGAGTCGAGCCAATGAAAATTTGTTTTTGATTTCATGATCACTTGTGGTTTAATCATTTTTGGCGAATTGCTAGTCTAACTCGATTGGAATCGAGCCAATGGAAGGTGGTTTTTGATTTCTTGATAACTTCGGGTTTGTTCGTTTTTGGCAAATTGCTTGTCCACTTCATTGGAATCGAGCCAATGAAAAGTGGTTTTTGATTTCAAAATAACTCGAGTTTGTTCATTTTTGGCGAATTACTAGTCAATTCGATTGGAATCGAGCCAATGAAAAGTGGTTTTTGATTTCTTGATAATTACGGGTTTGTTCGTTTTTGGCGAATTGCTAGTCTAATTCAATTGGAATCGAGCCAATGTAAAGTTGTAGTTGATTTTATGATAAATTCGAGTTCGTTCATTTTTGACGAATTGCTAGTCTAATTCGATTGGAATCGAGCCAATGAAAAGTGGTTTTTGATTTCTTGATAATTACGGGTTTGTTCGTTTTTGGCGAATTGCTAGTCTAATTCAATTGGAATCGAGCCAATGTAAAGTTGTAGTTGATTTTATGATAAATTCGAGTTCGTTCATTTTTGACGAATTGCTAGTCTAATTCGATTGGAATCGAGCCAACGAAAGGTGTTTTTTGATCTCATGATAACTTCAGGTTTGTTCGTTTTTGGCGAATTACTAGTCGAATTCGATTGGAATCGAGCCAATGAAAATTCGTATTTGATCTCATGAAAACTTCGGGTTTGTTCATTCTTGGCGATTTACTAGTCTAATTCGATTGGAATCAAGCCAATGAAAAGTCTAATTCGATTGGAATCGAGCCAATGAAAAGTTGTTTTTGATCTCATGTAACTTCAGGTTTGTTCATTTTTGACGTATTACTAGTCCAATTCGTTTGGAATCGAGCCAATGAAAAGATGCTTTTGATTTCATGATCACTTCAGGTTTGTTCATTTTTGGTGAATTGCTAGTCTAATTCGATTGGAATGGAGCTAATGAAAAGTGGTTTTTGATCTCATGATAACTTTGGGTTCGTCGTTTTCGGCGAATTGTTAGTCAGATTGGATTGGAATCGAACCAATGAAAAGTGGTTTTTGATTTCATGATCACTTCGGGTTTGTTCATTTTTGGTGAGTTACTAGTCTAATTCGATTGGAATCGAGCCAATGAAAAGTGGTTTCTGATCTCATGATAACTTCGAGTTCGTTCGTTTTTGGCGAATTACTAGTTTAATTCGATTGGAATCGAACCAGTGAAAAGTGGTTTGTGATTCATGATAACTTCGGGTTTGTTCGTTTCTGACGAATAGCTTGTCTAACTCAATTGGAATCGAGCCAATGAAAAGTGGTTTTTGGTTTCAAGATAACTTCGGGTTTGTTCGTTTTTGCAGAATTGCTAGTCTAATTCGTTTGGAATCGAGCAAATGAAAAGTGGTTTTTGAGGTTTGTTAATTTTTGGCGAATTGCTTGTTTAATTCGATTGGAATTGAGCTAATGAAAAGTGGTTTTTGATTTCATGAGAACTTCGGGTTTCTTCATTTTTGGCCATTGCTAGTCTAATTCGATTGGAATCGATCCAATGAAAAGCGATTTTTAATTTCTTGATGATTACGGGTTTGTTCATTTTTGGAGAATTGCTAGTCTAATTCAATTCGAATCGAGCTAATGTAAAGTTGTTTTTGATTTCATGATAACTTCGGGTTTTTCGTTTTTGGCGAATTGTTTCTCTAATTCGATTGGAATCGAGCCAATGAAAAGTGTTTTTTGATCTCATGATAACTTCAGGTTTGTTCATTTTTGGCGAATTGCTAGTCGAATTTGATTGGAATCGAGCCAATGAAAAGTGGTTTTTGATCTCATGAAAACTTCGGGTTTGTTCGTTTTTGGCGAATTACTAGTCTAATTCGATTGGAATCAAGCCAATGAAAAGTTTAATTCAATTGAAATCAAGCCAATGTAAAGTGGTTTTTGATCTCATGATAACTTCAGGTTTGTTCGTTTTTGGCGAATTGCTAGTCTAATTCTATTGGAATCGTCATAATGAAAAATGGTTTTTGATCTCGTGATAACTTCGGGTTCATTCGTTTTTGGTGAATTGCTAGTCTAATTCGATTGGAATCGAGCCAATGTAAAGTTGTTCTTGATTTCATGATAACTTCGGGTTTGTTCATTTTTGGCGAATCGCTAGTCTAATTCAATTGGAATCGAGCCAATGAAAAGTGATTTTTGATCTCATGATAACTTCAGGTTTGTTCATTTTTGGCGAATTGCTAGTCGAATTTGATTGGATTCGAGGCAATGAAAAGTGGTTTTTGATCTCATGAAAACTTCGGGTTTGTTCGTTTTTGGCGAATTACTAGTCTAATTCGATTGGAATCAAGCCAATGAAAAGTCTAATTCAATTGAAATCAAGCCAATGAAAAGTGGTTTTTGATCTCATGATAACTTCAGGTTTGTTCGTTTTTGGCGAATTGCTAGTCTAATTCGATTTGAATCGAGCCAATGAAAAGTGGCTTTTGATCTCATGATAACTTTGGGTTCGTTCGTTTCCGGCGAATTGCTATTTTAATTCGATTGGAATCGAGGCAATGAAAAGTTGTTTTTGATTTCATGATCACGTAGGGTTTGTTCATTTTTAGTGAGTTACTAGTCTAATTCGATTGGAATCGCGCTAATGAAAAGTGGTTTTTGATGCCATGATAACTTCAGGTTTGTTCGTTTTTGGCGAATTACTAGTTTAATTCGATTTCAATCGAGCCAATGAAAAGTGGTTTTTGATTTAATGATAACTTCGGGTTTCTTCATTTTTGGCGAATTGCTAGTCTAATTCGATTGGAATCGAGCCAATGAAAAGTGGTTTTTGATTTTATGATCACTTCGGGTTTGTTCATTTTTTGCAAATTGCTAGTCTAATTCTATTGGAATCGTCATAATGAAAAATGGTTTTTGATCTCGTGATAACTTCGGGTTCATTCGTGTTTGGTGAATTGCTAGTCTAATTCGATTGGAATCGAGCCAATGTAAAGTTGTTCTTGATTTCATGATAACTTCGGGTTTGTTCGTTTTTGGCGAATCGCTAGTCTAATTCAATTGGAATCGAGCCAATGAAAGTGATTTTTGATCTCATGATAACTTCAGGTTTGTTCATTTTTAGGGAATTGTTAGTCGAATTCGATTGGAATCGAGCCAATGAAAAGTAGTTATTGATCTCATGAAAACTTCGGATATGTTCGTTTTTGGCGAATTACTAGTCTAATTCGATTAGAATTGAGCTAAAGAAAAGTGGTTTTTGGCTTCATGATCACTTCGGGTTTGTTCATTTTGGGCGAATCGCTAGTCTTCGGGTTTGTTCGTTTCTGGCGAATTCCTAGTCTAATTCGATTAGAATTGAGCTAAAGAAAAGTGGTTTTTGGCTTCATGATCACTTCGGGTTTGTTCATTTTGGGCGAATCGCTAGTCTTCGGGTTTGTTCGTTTCTGGCGAATTCCTAGTCTAATTCGATTAGAATTGAGCTAAAGAAAAGTGGTTTTTGGCTTCATGATCACTTCGGGTTTGTTCATTTTGGGCGAATCGCTAGTCTTCGGGTTTGTTCGTTTCTGGCGAATTCCTAGTCTAATTCGATTAGAATTGAGCTAAAGAAAAGTGGTTTTTGGCTTCATGATCACTTCGGGTTTGTTCATTTTGGGCGAATCGCTAGTCTTCGGGTTTGTTCGTTTCTGGCGAATTCCTAGTCTAATTCGATTAGAATTGAGCTAAAGAAAAGTGGTTTTTGGCTTCATGATCACTTCGGGTTTGTTCATTTTGGGCGAATCGCTAGTCTTCGGGTTTGTTCGTTTCTGGCGAATTCCTAGTCTAATTCGATTAGAATTGAGCTAAAGAAAAGTGGTTTTTGGCTTCATGATCACTTCGGGTTTGTTCATTTTGGGCGAATCGCTAGTCTTCGGGTTTGTTCGTTTCTGGCGAATTCCTAGTCTAATTCGATTAGAATTGAGCTAAAGAAAAGTGGTTTTTGGCTTCATGATCACTTCGGGTTTGTTCATTTTGGGCGAATCGCTAGTCTTCGGGTTTGTTCGTTTCTGGCGAATTCCTAGTCTAATTCGATTAGAATTGAGCTAAAGAAAAGTGGTTTTTGGCTTCATGATCACTTCGGGTTTGTTCATTTTGGGCGAATCGCTAGTCTTCGGGTTTGTTCGTTTCTGGCGAATTCCTAGTCTAATTCGATTAGAATTGAGCTAAAGAAAAGTGGTTTTTGGCTTCATGATCACTTCGGGTTTGTTCATTTTGGGCGAATCGCTAGTCTTCGGGTTTGTTCGTTTCTGGCGAATTCCTAGTCTAATTCGATTAGAATTGAGCTAAAGAAAAGTGGTTTTTGGCTTCATGATCACTTCGGGTTTGTTCATTTTGGGCGAATCGCTAGTCTTCGGGTTTGTTCGTTTCTGGCGAATTCCTAGTCTAATTCGATTAGAATTGAGCTAAAGAAAAGTGGTTTTTGGCTTCATGATCACTTCGGGTTTGTTCATTTTGGGCGAATCGCTAGTCTTCGGGTTTGTTCGTTTCTGGCGAATTCCTAGTCTAATTCGATTAGAATTGAGCTAAAGAAAAGTGGTTTTTGGCTTCATGATCACTTCGGGTTTGTTCATTTTGGGCGAATCGCTAGTCTTCGGGTTTGTTCGTTTCTGGCGAATTCCTAGTCTAATTCGATTAGAATTGAGCTAAAGAAAAGTGGTTTTTGGCTTCATGATCACTTCGGGTTTGTTCATTTTGGGCGAATCGCTAGTCTTCGGGTTTGTTCGTTTCTGGCGAATTCCTAGTCTAATTCGATTAGAATTGAGCTAAAGAAAAGTGGTTTTTGGCTTCATGATCACTTCGGGTTTGTTCATTTTGGGCGAATCGCTAGTCTTCGGGTTTGTTCGTTTCTGGCGAATTCCTAGTCTAATTCGATTAGAATTGAGCTAAAGAAAAGTGGTTTTTGGCTTCATGATCACTTCGGGTTTGTTCATTTTGGGCGAATCGCTAGTCTTCGGGTTTGTTCGTTTCTGGCGAATTCCTAGTCTAATTCGATTAGAATTGAGCTAAAGAAAAGTGGTTTTTGGCTTCATGATCACTTCGGGTTTGTTCATTTTGGGCGAATCGCTAGTCTTCGGGTTTGTTCGTTTCTGGCGAATTCCTAGTCTAATTCGATTAGAATTGAGCTAAAGAAAAGTGGTTTTTGGCTTCATGATCACTTCGGGTTTGTTCATTTTGGGCGAATCGCTAGTCTTCGGGTTTGTTCGTTTCTGGCGAATTCCTAGTCTAATTCGATTAGAATTGAGCTAAAGAAAAGTGGTTTTTGGCTTCATGATCACTTCGGGTTTGTTCATTTTGGGCGAATCGCTAGTCTTCGGGTTTGTTCGTTTCTGGCGAATTCCTAGTCTAATTCGATTAGAATTGAGCTAAAGAAAAGTGGTTTTTGGCTTCATGATCACTTCGGGTTTGTTCATTTTGGGCGAATCGCTAGTCTTCGGGTTTGTTCGTTTCTGGCGAATTCCTAGTCTAATTCGATTAGAATTGAGCTAAAGAAAAGTGGTTTTTGGCTTCATGATCACTTCGGGTTTGTTCATTTTGGGCGAATCGCTAGTCTTCGGGTTTGTTCGTTTCTGGCGAATTCCTAGTCTAATTCGATTAGAATTGAGCTAAAGAAAAGTGGTTTTTGGCTTCATGATCACTTCGGGTTTGTTCATTTTGGGCGAATCGCTAGTCTTCGGGTTTGTTCGTTTCTGGCGAATTCCTAGTCTAATTCGATTAGAATTGAGCTAAAGAAAAGTGGTTTTTGGCTTCATGATCACTTCGGGTTTGTTCATTTTGGGCGAATCGCTAGTCTTCGGGTTTGTTCGTTTCTGGCGAATTCCTAGTCTAATTCGATTAGAATTGAGCTAAAGAAAAGTGGTTTTTGGCTTCATGATCACTTCGGGTTTGTTCATTTTGGGCGAATCGCTAGTCTTCGGGTTTGTTCGTTTCTGGCGAATTCCTAGTCTAATTCGATTAGAATTGAGCTAAAGAAAAGTGGTTTTTGGCTTCATGATCACTTCGGGTTTGTTCATTTTGGGCGAATCGCTAGTCTTCGGGTTTGTTCGTTTCTGGCGAATTCCTAGTCTAATTCGATTAGAATTGAGCTAAAGAAAAGTGGTTTTTGGCTTCATGATCACTTCGGGTTTGTTCATTTTGGGCGAATCGCTAGTCTTCGGGTTTGTTCGTTTCTGGCGAATTCCTAGTCTAATTCGATTAGAATTGAGCTAAAGAAAAGTGGTTTTTGGCTTCATGATCACTTCGGGTTTGTTCATTTTGGGCGAATCGCTAGTCTTCGGGTTTGTTCGTTTCTGGCGAATTCCTAGTCTAATTCGATTAGAATTGAGCTAAAGAAAAGTGGTTTTTGGCTTCATGATCACTTCGGGTTTGTTCATTTTGGGCGAATCGCTAGTCTTCGGGTTTGTTCGTTTCTGGCGAATTCCTAGTCTAATTCGATTAGAATTGAGCTAAAGAAAAGTGGTTTTTGGCTTCATGATCACTTCGGGTTTGTTCATTTTGGGCGAATCGCTAGTCTTCGGGTTTGTTCGTTTCTGGCGAATTCCTAGTCTAATTCGATTAGAATTGAGCTAAAGAAAAGTGGTTTTTGGCTTCATGATCACTTCGGGTTTGTTCATTTTGGGCGAATCGCTAGTCTTCGGGTTTGTTCGTTTCTGGCGAATTCCTAGTCTAATTCGATTAGAATTGAGCTAAAGAAAAGTGGTTTTTGGCTTCATGATCACTTCGGGTTTGTTCATTTTGGGCGAATCGCTAGTCTTCGGGTTTGTTCGTTTCTGGCGAATTCCTAGTCTAATTCGATTAGAATTGAGCTAAAGAAAAGTGGTTTTTGATTTCATGATCACTTCGGGTTTGTTCATTTTTGGCGAATTGCTAGTCTAATTCGATTGAAATCGACCTAATGAAAAATTGTTTTTGATCTCGTGATAACTTCGCGTTCGTTCATTTTTGGCTAATTGCTAGTCTAATTCGATTGGAAATAAGCAAATGAAAAGTGGTTTTTGATTTCATGATAACTTCAGGTTTGTTCAGTTTTGGTGAATTGCTAGTCCAATTCGATTGGAATCGAGCCAATGAAAAGAGGATTTTGATTTCATGATCACTTCAAGTTTGTTCATTTTTGGTGAATGGCTAGTCTAATTCGATTGGAATTGAGCTAAAGAAAAGTGGTTCTTGATCTCATGATAACTTTGGGTTCGTTCGTTTTCGGCGAATTGCTAGTCTAATTCGATTGGAATCGAGGCAATGAAAAGTTGTTTTTGATTTCATGATCACTTCGGGTTTGTTCATTTTTAGTGAGTTACTAGTCTAATTCGATTGGAATCGAGCTAATGAAAAGTGGTTTTTGATGCCATGAAAACTTTGAGTTTGTTCATTTTTGGCGAATTACTAGTTTAATTCGATTGGAATTGAGCCAATGAAAAGTGGTTTGTGATTTCATGACAACTTCGGGTTTGTTCGTTTCTAGCGAATTGCTAGTCTAACTCAATTGTAAACGAGCCAATGAAAAGTGGTTTTTGGTTTCATGATAACTTTGGGTTTGTTCGTTTTTGGTGAATTGCTAGTCTATATCGATTGGAATTGAGCAAATGAAAAGTGGTTTTTGATTTCATGATAACTTCGGGTTTGTTCATTTTTGGCAAATTGCTAGTCTAACTCCATTGGAATCGAGCCAATGAAAATTTGTTTTTGATTTAATGATAACTTCAGGTTTGTTCATTTTCGGCGAATTTCTAGTCCAATTCGATTGGAATCGAGCCAATGAAAAGAGGTTTTTGATATTATGATCCCTTCAGGTTTGTTCATTTTCGGTGAATTTCTAGTCTAATTCGATTGGAATTGAGCTAATGAAAATTGGTTTTTGATCTCATGATAACTTTGGGTTCGTTCATTTTCGAGGAATTGCTAGTCCAATTCCATTGGAATCGAGTCAATGAAAAGTGGTTTTTGATTTCATGATCACTTCGGGTTTGTTCGTTTTTGGCGAATTGCTAGTCTAATTCAATTGGAATCGAGCCAATGAAAAGTGGTTTTTGACTTCATGATCACTTCTGGTTTGTTCATTTTTAGCGAATTGCTAGTCTAATTCGATTGGAGTCGAGCTAATGAAAAGTTGTTTTTGATTTCATGATCACGTAGGGTTTGTTCATTTTTGGCCAATTGCTGGTCTAACTCGATTGGAATCGAGCCAATGAAAGGTGGTTTTTGATTTCATGATAACTTCGGGTTTGCTCATTTTTGGTGAATTGCTTGTCTACTTCGATTGGAATCGAGCCAATGAAAAGTGTTTTTTGATTTCAAGATAACTCGAGTTTGTTCATTTTTGTCGAATTGCTAGTCTAATTCGACTGGAATCGAGCCAATGAAAAGTGGTTTTTGATTTCTTGATATTTACGGGTTTGTTCGTTTTTGACGAATTGCTAGTCTAATTCAATTGGAATCGAGCCAATGTAAAGTTGTTTTTGATTTCATGATAAATTCGGGTTTGTTCATTTTTGCCGAATTGCTAGTTTAATTCGATTGGAATCAAGCCGACGAAAGGTGTTTTTAGATCTCGTGATAACTTCAGGTTTATTCGTTTTTGGCGAATTGCTAGGCGAATTCGATTGGAATCGTTCCAATGAAAAGTAGTTTTTGATTTCATGATAACTTCAAGTTTGTTCATGTTTTGTCACCTGCTACTCTAATTCGATTGGTATCGAGCCAATGAAAAGTGGTTTTTGATTTCATGATAACTACTAGTTTGTTCACTTTTTCCGAATTACTAGTCTAACTCGATTGGTATTGTGCCAATGAAAAGTGGTTTTTGATTTCATGATAACTTCGGGTTTGTTCATTTTGGGCGAATCGCTAGTCTAATTCGATTGGAATCGAGCAAATGAAAAGTAGTTTTTGATTTCATGATCACTTCGGGTTTGTTCATTTTTGGCGAGTCCCTAGTCGAATTCAATTAGAATCGAGCCAATGAAAAGTGGTTTTTGATTTCATGATCACTTCGGGTTTGTTCATTTTTGGCGAATTGCTAGTCTAACTCGATTGGAATCGAGCCAACGAAAAGTGGTTTTTGATTTCAAGATAACTTCGGGTTTGTTCGTTTCTGGCGAATTCCTAGTCTAATTCGATTGGAATCGAGCTAATGAAAAGTGATTTGTGATTTCATGATAACTTCGGATTTGTTCATTTTTGGCGAATTGCTAGTGTAATTCGATTGGAATCGTGCAATGAAAAGTGGTTTTTGATTTCATGATAACTTCAGGGTTGTTCATTTTTTACAAATTACTAATCTAGTTCAATTGGAATCAAACTAATGAAAAGTGGTGTTTGATTTCATGATCACTTCGGGTTTGTTCGTTCTTAGCGAATTGCTAGTCTAATTCTATTGGAGTCGAGCCAGTGAAAAGTTGTTTTTGATTTCATGATCACTTGTGGTTTAATCGTTTTTGGCAAATTGCTAGTCTAACTCGATTGGAATCGAGCCAATGAAAGGTGGTTTTTGATTTCATGATAACTTCGGGTTTGTTCGTTTTTGGCGAATTGCTTGTCTACTTCGATTGGAATCGAGCCAATGAAAAGTGATCTTTGATTTCAAGATAACTCGAGTTTGTTCATTTTTGGCGAATTGCTACTCTAATTCGATTGGAATCGAGTTAATGAAAAGTGGTTTTTGATTTCTTGATAATTACGGGTTTGTTCATTTTTGGCCAATTGCTAGTCTAATTCAATTGGAATCGAGCCAATGTAAAGTTGTTTTTGATTACATGATAAATTCGGGTTTGTTCGTTTTTGGCAAATTGCTAGTCTAATTCGATTGGAATCGTGCAATGAAAAGTGGTTTTTGATTTCATGATAACTTTAGGGTTGTTCATTTTTTACGAATTGCTAATCTAGTTCAATTGGAATCAAGCTAATGAAAAGTGGTGTTTGATTTCATGATCACTTCGGGTTTGTTCGTTCTTGGCGAGTTGCTAGTCTAATTCGATTGGCGTCGAGCCAATGAAAAGTTGTTTTTAATTTCATGATCACTTGTGGTTTAATCGTTTTTGGCGAATTGCTAGTCTAACTCGATTGGAATCGAGCCAATGAAAGGTGGTTTTTGATTTCATGATAACTTCGGGTTTGTTCTTTTTTGGCGAATTGCTTGTCTACTTCGATTGGAATCGAGCCAATGAAAAGTGATTTTTGATTTCAAGATAACTCGAGTTTGTTCTTTTTGGGGAATTGCTAGTCTAATTCGATTGGAATCGAGCCAATGAAAAGTGGTTTTTGATTGCTTGATAATTACGGGTTTGTTCATTTTTGGCCAATTGCGAGTCTAATTCAATTGGAATCGAGCCAATGTAAAGTTGTTTTTGATTACATGATAAATTCGGGTTTGTTAGTTTTTGGCGAATTGCTAGTCTAATTCGATTGGAACCGAGCCAACGAAAAGTGTTGTTTGATCTCATGATAACTTCAGGTTTGTTCGTTTTTGGCGAATTGCTAGTCGAATTCGATTGGAATCGAGCCAACGAAAAGTGGTTTTTGATCTCATGAAAACATTGGGTTTATTCGTTCTTGTCGAATTACTAGTCTAATTCGATTGGAATCAAGCCAATGAAAAGTCTAATTCGATTGGAATCGAGCCAATGAAAAGTGGTTTTTGATCTCATGATAACTTCAGGTTTGTTCATTTTTGGCGAATTGTTAGTCTAATTCGATTGAAATCGAGCCAATGAAAAGAGGTTTTTGATTTCATGATCACTTCAGGTTTGTTCATTTTTGGTGAATTGCTAGTCTAATTTGATTGGAATCGAGCTAATGAAAAGTGGTTTTTGATCTTAAGATAACTTTAGGTTCGTTCGTTTTTGACAAATTGTAGTCTAATTCTATTGGAATCGAGGCTATGAAAACTAGTTTTTGATTTCATGATCACTTCGGGTTTGTTCATTTTTGGTGAATTGCTAGTCTAATTCGATTGGAATCGAGCCAATGAAAAGTACTTTTTGTTCTCATGATAACTTCATGTTTGTTCGATTTTGACGAATTACTAGTCTAATTCGATTGGAATCGAGCCAATGAAAAGTACTTTTTGTTCTCATGATAACTTCATGTTTGTTCGATTTTGACGAATTACTAGTCTAATTCGATTGGAATCGAGCCAATGAAAAGTACTTTTTGTTCTCATGATAACTTCATGTTTGTTCGATTTTGACGAATTACTAGTCTAATTCGATTGGAATCGAGCCAATGAAAAGTACTTTTTGTTCTCATGATAACTTCATGTTTGTTCGATTTTGACGAATTACTAGTCTAATTCGATTGGAATCAAGCCAATGAAAAGTCTAATTCGTTTGGAATCGAGCCAATGAAAAGTACTTTTTGTTCTCATGATAACTTCATGTTTGTTCGATTTTGACGAATTACTAGTCTAATTCGATTGGAATCGAGCCAATGAAAAGTGGTTTTTGATTTAATGATAACTTCGGGTTTGTTCATTTTTGGCGAATTGCTAGTCTAATTCGATTGGAATCGAGCCAATGAAAAGTGGTTTTTGATTTCATGATCACATCGGGTTTGTTCATTTTTGGCGAATTGCTAGTCTAATTCGATTGGAATCGACTAAATGAAAAATGGTTTTTGATCTCATGATAACTTCGGGTTCATTCGTTTTTGGCGAATTGCTAGTCTAATTCGATTGGAATTGAGCCAATGTAAAGTTGTTTTTGATTTCATGATAACTTCGGGTTTGTTCATTTTTGGCGAATTGCTAGTGTAATACGATTGGAATCGAGCCAATGAAAAGTGATTTTTGATCTCATGATAACTTCAGGTTTGTTCCTTTTTGGCGAATTGCTAGTCTACTTCATTTGGAATCGAGCAAATGAAAGGTGGATTGTGAGGTTTGTTCAATTTTGGCGAATTGTTAGTCTAATTCGATCGGAATCAAGCCAATGAAAAGTTGTTTTTGATTTCATGATAACTACAGGTTTGTTCGTTATTGGCGAGTTGCTAATCTAATTCGATTGGAATCGAGCAATTGTAAAGTTGTTTTTGATTTCATGATCACTTCGGGTTTGTTCATTTTTGGCGAATTGCTAGTCTAATTCGATTGGAATCGAGCAATTGTAAAGTTGTTTTTGATTTCATGATCACTTCGGGTTTGTTCATTTTTGGCGAATTGCTAGTCTAATTCGATTGGAATCGAGCTAATGAAAAGTGGTTTTTGATCTCTTGATAACTTCAGGTTTGTTCGTTTTTGGCGAATTGCCAGTCTAATTCGATTGGAATCAAGCCATTGAAAAGTGGTTTTTGATCTCATAATAACTTCGGGTTTGTTCATTTTTGGCAAATTGCTTGTCTAATTCGATTGGAATCAAGCCAATGAAAAGTCAAATTCGATTGGAATCGAGCAAATGAAAAGTGGTTTTTGATTTCATGATCACTTCGAGTTTGTTCGTTTTTGGCGAATTGCTAGTCTAATTCGATTGGAATCTACCTAATAAAAAATTGTTTTTGATCTCGTGATAACTTCGGGTTCGTTTTTGGCGAATTGCTAGTCTAATTCGATTGGAAATGAGCAAATGAAATGTGGTTTTTGATTTCATGATAACTTCAGGTTTGTTTAGTTTTAGTGAATTGCTAGTCCAATTCGATTGTAATCGAGCCAATGAAAAGAGGTTTTTGATTTCATGATCACTTCAGGTTTGTTCAGTTTTAGTGAATTGCTAGTCCAATTCGATTGGAATCGAGCCAATGAAAAGAGGTTTTTGATTTCATGATCACTTCAGGTTTGTTCATTTTTGGTGAATTGCTAGTCTAATTCGATTGGAATTGAGCTAATGAAAAGTGGTTTTTGATCTCATGATAACTTTGTGTTCGTTCGTTTTCGACGAATTGTTAGTCTGATTCGATTGGAATCGAGCCAATGAAAAGTGGTTTTTGATTTCATGATCACTTTGGGTTTGTTCATTTTTGGTGAGTTACTAGTCTAATTCGATTGGAATCGAGCTAACGAAAAGTGGTTTTTGAGGCCATGATAACTTTGAGTCCGTTCATTTTTGGCGAATTACTAGTTTAATTTCATTGGAATCGAGCCAATGAAAAGTGGTTTGTGATTTCATGACAACTTCAGGTTTGTTTAGTTTTAGTGAATTGCTAGTCTAATTCGATTGGAATCGAGCCAATGTAAAGTGGTTTTTGATTTCTTGATAACTTCAGGTTTGTTCATTTTTGGCTAATTACTAGTCTAATTCGATGGGAATTGAGCAAAAGAAAATTGGTTTTTGATTTCATGATAATTTCGGGTTTGATCATTTTTGGCAAATTGCTAGTCTAACTTGATTGGAATCGAGCCAATGAAAAGTGGTTTTTGATTTCTTGATAACTTCAGGTACGTTCGTTTTTGGCGAATTGCTAGTCTAATTCGATAGAAATTGGGCCTATGAAAACTAGTTTTTGATTTCATGATCACTTCGGGTTTGTTCATTTTTGGTGACTTACTAGTCTAATTCAATTGGAATCGAGCTAATGAAAAGTGGTTTTTGATCTCATGATAACTTCGAGTTCGTTCGTTTTTGGCGAATTACTAGTTTAATTCGATTGGAATCGAACCAATAAAAAGTGGTTTGTGAATCATGATAACTTCGGGCTTGTTTGTTTCAGACGAATAGCTTGCCTAACTCAATTGGAATCGAGCCAATAAAAGGTGGTTTTTGGTTTCAAGATAACTTCGGGTTTGTTCGTTTATTGCATAATTGCTAGTCTAATTCGTTTATAGTCGAGCAAATGAAAAGTGGTTTTTGAGGTTTGTTCATTTTTGGCGAATTGCTTGTTTAATACGATTGGAATCGAGCTAATGAAAAGTGGTTTTTGATTTCATGATAACTTCGGGTTTGTTCATTTTTGGCCAATTGCTAGTCTAATTCGATTGGAATCGATCCAATGAAAAGCGGTTTTTGATTTCTTGATAAATACGGGTTTGTTCATTTTTTGGCGAATTGCTAGTCTAAGTCGATTGGAATCAAGCCAATGAAAAATGGTTTATGATTTCATGATCACTTCAGGTTTGTTCGTTTTTGGTGAATTGCTAGTCTAATTCGATTGGAATTGAGCTAATGAAAAGTGGCTTTTGATCTCATGATAACTTTGGATTCGTTTGTTTCCGACGAATTGCTAGTCTCTTTCAATTGGAATCTAGGCAACGAAAAGTTGTTTTTGATTTCATGATCACTTCAGGTTTGTTCATTTTTATTGAGTAACTAGTCTAATTCGATTGGAATGGAGCCAATGAAAAGTGGTTTTTGATGCCATGATAACTTCGGATTTGTTCGTTTTTGGTGAATTACTAGTCTAATTCGATTGGAATCAAGCCAATGAAAAGTCTAATTCGTTTGGAATCGAGCCAATGAAAAGTACTTTTTGATCTCATGATAACTTCAGGTTTGTTCATTTTTGGCGAACTGCTAGTCTAATTCGATAGGAATCGAGCCAATGAAAAGTGGTTTTTGATTTAATGATAACTTCGGGTTTGTTCATTTTTGGCGAATTGCTAGTCTAATTCGATTGGAATCGAGCCAATGAAATGTGGTTTATCAGTTTCAAGATAACTACGGGTTTATTCGTTTTTGGCGAATTGCTAGTCTAATTCATTTGGAATCGAGCAAATGAAACGTGGATTCTGAGGTTTGTTCGTTTTTGGGGAATTGCTAGTCTAATTCGATTGGAATCGAGCCGATGAAAAGTTGTTTTTGATTTCATGATAACTACAGGTTTGTTCGTTATTGGCGAATTGCTAATCTAATTCGATTGGAATCGAGCAATTGTAAAGTTGTTTTTGATTTCATGATCACTTCGGGTTTGTTCGTTTTTGGCGAATTGCTAGACTAATTCGATTGGAATCGAGCCAATGAAAAGTGGTTTTTGATCTCTTGATAATTTCAGGTTTGTTCATTTTTGGCTAATTGCTAGTCTAATTCGATTGGAATTGAGCAAATGAAAATTTGTTTTTTGATTTCATGATAACTTCGGGTTTGATCATTTTTGGCAAATTGCTAGTCTAACTCGATTTGAATCGAGCCAATGAAAAGTTATTTTTGATTTAATGATAACTTCGGGTTTGTTCATTTTAAGCGAATTGTTAGTCCAATTCGATTGGAATCGAGCCAATGAAAAGAGGATTTTGAATTCATGATCACTTCAGGTTTGTTCGTTTTTGGTGAATTGCTAGTCTAACTCGATTGGAATTGAGCTAATGAAAAGTGGTTTTTGATCTCATGATAACTTTGGGTTCGTTCGTTTTCGACGAATTGCTATTCTAATTCGATTGGAATCGAGCCAATGAAAAGTGGTTTTTGATTTCAAGATCACTTCGGGTTTGTTATTTTTTTAGCAAATTGCTAGTCTAATTCGATTGGAATCGAGCCAATGAAAAGTGGTTTTTGACTTCATGATCACTTCGAGTTTGTTCGTTTTTGGCGAATTGCTAGTCTAATTCGATTGGAATTGACCTAATGAAAAATTATTTTTGATCTCGTGATAACTTAGGGTTCGTTCGTTTTTGGCAAATTGCTAGTCTAATTCGATTGGAAATGAGCAAATGAAATGTGGTTTTTGATTTCATGATAACTTCAGGTTTGTTCAGTTTTAGTGAATTTCTAGTCCAATTCAGTTGGAATCAAGCCAATGAAAAGAGGTTTTTGATTTCATGATCACTTCGGGTTTGTTCATTTTTGGTGAATTGCTAGTCTAATTCGATTGGAATTGAGCTAATGAAAAGTGGTTTTTGATCTCATGATAACTTTGGGTTCGTTCGTTTTCGGCGAATTGTTAGTCTGATTCGATTGGAATCGAGCAAATGAAAAGTGGTTTTTGATTTCATGATCACTTCGGGTTTGTTCATTTTTGGTGAGTTACTAGTCTAATTCGATTGGAATCGAGCTGATGAAAAGTGGTTTTTGAGGCCATGATAATTTTGAGTCCGTTCATTTTTGGCGAATTAGTAGTTTAATTCGATTGGAATCGAGCCAATGAAGAGTGGTTTGTGATTTCATGACAACTTTCGGTTTGTTCGTTTCTAGCGAAATGCTAGTCTAACTCAATTGGAATCGAGCTAATGAAAAGTGGTTTTTTCGTTTCAAGATAACTACGGGTTTGTTCATTTTTGGCGAATTGCTAGTCTAATTCGTTTGGAATCGAGCAAATGAAACGTGGATTCTGAGGTTTGTTCATTTTTGGGGAATTGCTAGTCTAATTCGATTGGAATCGAACCAATAAAAAGTTGTTTTTGATTTCATGATAACTACAGGTTCGTTCGTTATTGGCGAAATGCTAATCTAATTCGATTGCAATCGAGCAATTGTAAAGTTGTTTTTGATTTCATGATCAATTCGGGTTTGTTCATTTTTGGCTAATTGCTAGTCTAATTCGATTGGAATCGAGCCAATGAAAAGTGGTTTTTGATCTCTTGATAACTTCAGGTTTGTTCATTTTTTGCTACTTGCAAGTCTAATTCGATTGGAATTGAGCAAATGAAAATTGGTTTTTGATTTCATGATAATTTCGGGTTTGATCATTTTTGACAAATTGCTAGTCTAACTCGATTGGAATCGAGCCAATGAAATGTGGTTTTTCGATTTCAAGATAACTACGGGTTTGTTCATTTTTGGCGAATTGCTAGTCTAATTCATTTGGAATCGAGCAAATGAAACGTGGATTCTAAGGTTTGTTCATTTTTGGGGAATTGCTAGTCTAATTAGATTGGAATCGAGCCGATGAAAAGTTGTTTTTGATTTCATGAAAACTACAGGTTTGTTCGTTATTGGCGAATTGCTAATCTAATTCAATTGGAATCGAGCAATTGTAAAGTAGTTTTTGATTTCATGATCACTTCGGGTTTGTTCGTTTTTGGCGAATTACTAGTCTAATTCGACTGGAATCGAGCCAATGAAAAGTGGTTATTGATCTCTTGATAATTTCAGGTTTGTTCATTTTTGGCTAATTGCTAGTCTAATTCGATTGAATTTGAGCAAATGAAAATTTGTTTTTTGATTTCATGATTACTTCGGGTTTGATCATTTTTGGCAAATTGCTAGTCTAACTCGACTTGAATCGAGCCAATGAAAAGTTATTTTTGATTTAATGATAACTTCGGGTTTGTTCATTTTCGGCGAATTGTTAGTCCAATTCGATTGGAATCGAGCCGATGAAAAGAGGATTTTGAATTCATGATCACTTCAAGTTTGTTCGTTTTTGGCAAATTGCTAGTCTAATTCGATTGGAATTGAGCAAATGAAAAGTGGTTTTTGATCTCATGATAACTTTGGGTTCGTTCGTTTTTGACGAATTGTTAGTCTGATTCGATTGGAATCGAGCCAAACAAAAGTGGTTTTTGATTTCATGATCACTTCGGGTTTGTTCATGTTTGGTGAGTTACTAGTCTAATTCGATTGGAATCGAGCTGATGAAAAGTGGTTTTTGAGGCCATGATAACTTTGAGTCCGTTCATTTTTGGCGAATTACTAGTTTAATTCGATTGGAATTGAGCCAATGAAGAGTGGTTTGTGATTTCATGACAACTTCAGGTTTGTTCGTTTCTAGCGAAATGCTAGTCTAACTCAATAGGAATCGAGCCAATGAAAAGTGGTTTTTTGGTTTCAAGATAACTACGGGTTTGTTCGTTTTTGGCGAATTGCTAGTGTAATTCATTTAGAATCGAGCAAATGAAACGTGGATTCTGAGGTTTGTTCATTTTTGGGGAACTGCTAGTCTAATTCGATTGGAATTGAGCCAATGAAAAGTTGTTTTTGATTTCATGATAACTACAGGTTTGTTCGTTAATGGCGAATTGCTAATCTAATTCCATTGGAATCGAGCAATTGTAAAGTTGTTTTTGATTTCATGATCACTTCGGGTTTGTTCGTTTTTGGCAAATTGTTAGTCTAATTCGATTGGAATCGAGTCAATGAAAATTGGCTTTTGATTTCTTGATAACTTCGGGTTTGATCATTTTTGGCAAATTGCTAGTTTAACTCGATTTGAATCGAGCCAATGAAAAGTTATTTTTGATTTAATGATAACTTCGGGTTTGTTCATTTTCGACGAATTTTTAGTCCAATTCGATTGGAATCGAGCCAATGAAAAGCGGATTTTGATTTCATGATCACTTCAGGTTTGTTCGTTTTTGGTGAATTGCTAGTCTAATTCGATTGGAATTGAGCTAATGAAAAGTGGTTTTTGATCTCATGATAACTTTGGGTTCGTTCGTTTTCTACGAATTGTTAGTCTGATTCGATTGGAATCGAGCCAATGAAAAGTGGTTTTTGATTTTGTGATCACTTCGGGTTTGTTCATTTTTGGTGAGTTACTAGTCTAATTCAATTGGAATCGAGTTGATGAAAAGTGGTTTTTGAGGCCATGATAACTTTCAGTTCGTTCATTTTTGGCGAATTACTAGTTTAATTCGATTGGAATCGAGCCAATGAAATGTGGTTTGTGATTTCATGACAACTTCAGGTTTGTTCGTTTCTAGCAAATTGCTAGTCTAACGCAATTGGAATCGAGCCAATGAAAAGTGGTTTTTGGTTTCAAGATAACTACGGGTTTGTTCATTTTTGGCGAATTGCTAGTCTAATTCGTTTGGAATCGAGCAAATGAAACGTGGATTCTGAGGTTTGTTCATTTTTGGGGAATAGCTAGTCTAATTCGATTGGAATCGAGCCGATGAAAAGTTGTTTTTGATTTCATGATAACTACAGGTTTGTTCGTTATTGGCGAATTGCTAATCTAATTCGATTGGAATCGAGCAATTGTAAAGTTATTTTTGATTTCATGATCACTTCGGGTTTGTTCGTTTTTGGCGAATTACTAGTCTAATTCGATTGGAATCGAGCCAATGTAAAGTGGTTTTTGATCTCTTGATAACTTCAGGTTTGTTCATTTTTAGCTAATTACTAGTCTAATTCGATAGGAACTGAGCAAATGAAAATTTGTTTTTGATTTCATGATAATTTCGGGTTTGATCATTTTTGGCAAATTGCTAGTCTAACTCGATTGGAATCGAGCCAATGAAAAGTGGTTTTTGATTTCTTGATAACTTCGGGTTCGTTCGTTTTTGGCGAATTGCTAGTCTAATTCGATTGGAATCGAGCCTATGAAAACTGGTTTTTGATTTCATGATCACTTCGGGTTTGTTCATTTTTGGTGACTTACTAGTCTAATTCGATTGGAATCGAGCTAATGAAAAGTGGTTTTTGATCTCATGATAACTTCGAGTTCGTTCGTTTTTGGCGAATTACTAGTTTAATTCGATTGGAGTCGAACCAATGAAAAGTGGCTTGTGATTCATGATAACTTCGGGCTTGTTCGTTTCTAACGAATAGCTTGCCTAACTCAATTGGAATCAAGCCAATGAAAGGTGGTTTTTGGTTTCAAGATAACTTCAGGTTTGTTCGTTTGTTGCATAATTGCTAGTCTAATTCATTTATAGTCGAGCAAATGAAAAGTATCTTTTGAGGTTTGTTCATTTTTTGGCGAATTGCTTGTTTAATACGATTGGAATCGAGCTAATGAAAAGTAGTTTTTGATTTCATGATAGCTTCGGGTTTGTTCATTTTTGGCCAATTGCTAGTCCAATTCGATTGGAATCGATCCAATGAAAAGCGGTTTTTGATTTCTTGATAAATACGGGTTTGTTCATTTTTTGGCGAATTGCTAGTCTAAGTCGATTGGGATCGAGCCAATGAAAAATGGTTTATGATTTCATGATCACTTCAGGTTTGTTCGTTTTTGGTGAATTGCTAGTCTACTTCGATTGGAATTGAGCCAATGAAAAGTGGTTTTTGATCTCGTGATAACTTTGGATTCGTTTGTTTCCGACGAATTGCTAGTCTATTTCAATTAGAATCGAGGCAACGAAAAGTTGTTTTTGATTTCATGATCACTTCGGGTTTGTTCATTTTTACTGAGTTACTAGTCTATTTCGATTGGAATGGAGCTAATGAAAAGTGGTTTTTGATGCCATGATAACTTCGGGTTTGTTCATTTTTGTTGAATTACTAGTCTAATTCGATTGGAATCAAGCCAATGAAAAGTCTAATTCGTTTGGAATCGAGCCAATAAAAAGTGCTTTTTGATCTCATGATAACTTCAGGTTTGTTCGTTTTTGACGAACTGCTAGTCTAATTCGATTGGAATCGAGCCAATGAAAAGTGGTTTTTGATTTAATGATAACATCGGGTTTGTTCATTTTTGGCGAATTGCTAGTCTAATTCGATTGGAATCGAGCCAATGAAAAGTGATTTTTGGTTTCAAGATAACTTCGGGTTTGTTCATTTTTGGCGAATTGCTAGTCTAATTCGTTTGGAATCGAGCAAATGAAAAGTGGATTATGAGGTTTGTTCGTTTTTGGGGAATTGGTAGTCCAATTCGATTGGAATCAAGCCAATGAAAAGTTGTTTTTGATTTCATGATAACTACAGGTTTGTTCGTTATTGGGGAATTGCTTATCTAATTCGATTGGAATCGAGCAATTGTAAAGTTGTTTTTGATTTCATGATCACTTCGGGTTTGTTCGTTTTTGGCGAATTACTAGTCTAATTCGACTGGAATCGAGCCAATGAAAAGTGGTTTTTGATCTCTTAATAACTTCAGGTTTGTTCATTTTTGGCGAATTGCTAGTCTAATTCGATTGGAATCGAGCCAATGAAAAGTGGTTTTTGATCTCATAATAACTTCGGATTTGTTCGTTTTTGGCAAATTGCTCGTCTAATTCGATTGGAATCAAGCCAACGAAAAGTCTAACTCGTTTGGAATCGAACCATTGAAAAGTGCTTTTTGATCTCATGAAAACTTCGGGTTTGTTCGTTTTTGGCGAGCTGCTAGGCTAATTTGATTGGAATCGAGCCAATGAAAAGTGGTTTTTGATCTCTTGATAACTTCAGGTTTGTTCATTTTTGGCGAACTGCTAGTCTAATTCAATTGGAATCAGGCTAATGTAAAGTTATTTTTGATTTCATGATAACTTCGGGTTTTTTGTTTTTGGCGAATTGCTAGTCTAATTCGATTGGAATCGAGCGAACGAAAAGTGTTTTTTGATCTCATGATAACTTCAGGTTTGTTCGTTTTTGGCGAATTGCTAGTCAAATTCGATTGGAATCGAGCCAATGAAAAGTGGTTTTTGATCTCATGAAAACTTCGGGTTTGTTCGTTTTTGGTGAATTACTAGTCTAATTCGATTGGAATCAAGCCAATGAAAAGTCTAATTCGTTTGGAATCGAGCCAATGAAAAGTGATTTTTGATTTAATGATAACTTCGGGTTTGTTCATTTTTGGCGAATTGCTAGTCTAATTCGATTGGAATCGAGCCAATGAAAAGTGGTTTATGGTTTCAAGATAACTTCGGGTTTGTTCGTTTTTGGCGAATTGCTAGTCCAATTCGTTTGGAATCGAGCAAATGAAAAGTTGATTATGAGGTTTGTTCATTTTTGGGAAATTGCTAGTCCAATTCGATTGGAATCAAGCCAATGAAAAGTTGTTTTTGATTTCATGATAACTACAGGTTTGTTCGTTATTGGGGAATTGCTAATCTAATTCGATTGGAATCGAGCAATTGTAAAGTTGTTTTTGATTTCATGATCACTTCGGGTTTGTTCATTTTTGGCGAAATACTAGTCTAATTGGACTGGAATCGAGCCAATGAAAAGTGGTTTTTGATCTCTTGATAACTTCAGGTTTGTTCATTTTTGGCGAATTGCTAGTCTAATTCGATTGGAATCGAACCAATGAAAAGTGGTTTTTGATCTCATAATAACTTCGGGTTTGTTCGTTTTTGGCAAATTGCTCGTCTAATTCGATTGGAATCAAGCCAATGAAAATTCTAATTCGTTTGGAATCGAACCATTGAAAAGTGCTTTTTGATCTCATGATAACTTCGGGTTTGTTCATTTTTGGCGAACTGCTAGGCTAATTTGATTGAAATCGAGCCAATGAAAATTGGTTTTTGACCTCTTGATAACTTCAGGTTTGTTCATTTTTGGCGAATTGCTAGTCTAATTCGATTGGAATCGAGCCAACGAAAAGTGGTTTTTGATCTCATAATAACTTCGGGTTTGTTCGTTTTTGGCAAATTGCTCGTCTAATTCGATTGGAATCAAGCCAATGAAAAGTCTAATTCGTTTGGAAACGAACCATTGAAAAGTGCTTTTTGATCTCATGATAACTTCGGGTTTGTTCGTTTTAGGCGAACTGCTAGGCTAATTTGATTGGAATCGAGCCAATGAAAAGTGGTTTTTGGTTAAATGATAACTTCAGGTTTGTTCATTTTTGGCGAATTGCTAGTCTAATTCGATTGGAATCGAGCCATTGAAAAGTGATTTTTGGTTTCAAGATAACTACGGGTTTGTTCATTTTTGGCGAATTGCTAGTCTAATTCGTTTGGAATCGAGCAAATGAAACGTGGATTCTGAGGTTTGTTCATTTTTGGGGAATTGCTAGTCTAATTCGATTGGAATCGAACCAATGAAAAGTTGTTTTTGATTTCAGGATCACTTCAGGTTTGTTCGTTTTTGGTGAATTGCTAGTCTAATTCGATTGGAATTGAGCTAATGAAAAGTGGTTTTTGATCTGATGACAACTTTGGGTTCGTTCGTTTTCGACGAATTGCTATTCTAATTCGATTGGAATCGAGCCAATGAAAAGTGGTTTTTGACTTCATGATCACTTCGGGTTTGTTCATTTTTGGCAAATTGCTAGTCTAATTTGATTGGAATCGAGCCAATGAAAAGTGGTTTTTGACTTCATGATCACTTCGAGTTTGTTCGTTTTTGGCGAATTGCTAATCTAATTCGATTGGAATTGACCTAATGAAAAATTGTTTTAGATCTCGTGATAACTTCGTGTTCGTTCGTTGTTGGCGAATTGCTAGTCTAATTCGATTGGAAATGAGCAAATGAAAAGTGGTTTTTGATTTCATGATCACTTCGGGTTTGTTCATTTTTGGCAAATTGCTAGTCTAATTCGATTGGAATCGAGCCAATGAAAAGTGGTTTTTGATTTCATGATCACTTCGGGTTTGTTCATTTTTGGCAAATTGCTAGTCTAATTCGATTGGAATCGAGCCAATGAAAAGTGGTTTTTGATTTCATGATCACTTCGGGTTTGTTCATTTTTGGCAAATTGCTAGTCTAATTCGATTGGAATCGAGCCAATGAAAAGTGGTTTTTGATTTCATGATCACTTCGGGTTTGTTCATTTTTGGCAAATTGCTAGTCTAATTCGATTGGAATCGAGCCAATGAAAAGTGGTTTTTGATTTCATGATCACTTCGGGTTTGTTCATTTTTGGCAAATTGCTAGTCTAATTCGATTGGAATCGAGCCAATGAAAAGTGGTTTTTGATTTCATGATCACTTCGGGTTTGTTCATTTTTGGCAAATTGCTAGTCTAATTCGATTGGAATCGAGCCAATGAAAAGTGGTTTTTGACTTCATGAGCACTTCGAGTTTGTTCGTTTTTGGCGAAATGCTAGTCTTATTCGATTGGAATTCACCTAATGAAAAATTGTTTTTGATCTCGTGATAACTTCGGGTTCGTTCGTTTTTGGCAAATCGCTAGTCTAATTCTATTGGAAATGAGCAAATGAAAAGTGGTTTTTGATTTTATGATAACTTCAGGTTTGTTCAGTTTTAGTGAATTTCTAGTCCAATTCAATTGGAATCGAGCCAATGAAAAGAGGTTTTTGATTTCATGATCACTTCAAGTTTGTTCGTTTTTGGCAAATTGCTAGTCTAATTCGATTGGAATTGAGCAAATGAAAAGTGGTTTTTGATCTCATGATAACTTTGGGTTCGTTCGTTTTCGACGAATTGTTAGTCTGATTCGATTGGAATCAAGCCAAACAAAAGTGGTTTTTGATTTCATGATCACTTCGGGTTTGTTCATGTTTGGTGAGTTACTAGTCTAATTCGATTGGAATCGAGCTGATGAAAAGTGGTTTTTGAGGCCATGATAACTTTGAGTCCGTTCATTTTTGGCGAATTACTAGTTTAATTCCATTGGAATGGAGCCAATGAAAAGTGGTTTGTGATTTCATGACAACTTCAGGTTTGTTCGTTTCTAGCGAATTGCTAGTCTAACTCAATTGGAATCGAGCCAATGAAAAGTGGTTTTTTGGTTTCAAGATAACTACGGGTTTGTTCGTTTTTGGCGAATTGCTAGTCTAATTCATTTAGAATCGAGCAAATGAAATGTGGATTCTGAGGTTTGTTCATTTTTGGGGAATTGCTAGTCTAATTCGATTGGAATCGAGCCAATGAAAAGTTGTTTTTGATTTCATGATAACTACAGGTTTTTTCGTTATTGGCGAATTGCTAATCTAATTCCATTGGAATCGAGCAATTGTAAAGTTGTTTTTGATTTCATGATCACTTCGGGTTTGTTCATTTTTGGCAAATTGCTAGTCTGATTCGATTGGAATTGAGCCAATGAAAAGTGGTTTTTGATCTCTTGATAACTTCAGGTTTGTTCATTTTTGGCTAATTGCTAGTCTAATTCGATTGGAATTGAGCAAATGAAAATTGGTTTTTAATTTCATGATAACTTCGGGTTTGATCATTTTTGGCAAATTGCTAGTCTAACTCGATTTGAATCGAGCCAATGAAAAGTTATTTTTGATTTAATGATAACTTCGGGTTTGTTCATTTTCGGCGAATTGTTAGTCCGATTCGATTGGAATCGAGCCAATGAAAAGAGGATTTTTATTTCATGATCACTTCAGGTTTGTTCGTTTTTGGTGAATTGCTAGTATAATTCGATTGGAATTGAGCTAATGAAAAGTGGTTTTTGATCTCATGATAACTTTGGGTTCGTTCGTTTTCGACGAATTGCTATTCTAATTCGATTGGAATCGAGCCAATGAAAAGTGGTTTTTGATTTCATGATCACTTCGGGTTTGTTCATTTTTGGCAAATTGCTAGTCTGATTCGATTGGAATTGAGCCAATGAAAAGTGGTTTTTGATCTCTTGATAACTTCAGGTTTGTTCATTTTTGGCTAATTGCTAGTCTAATTCGATTGGAATTGAGCAAATGGAAATTGGTTTTTAATTTCATGATAACTTCGGGTTTGATCATTTTTGGCAAATTGCTAGTCTAACTCGATTTGAATCGAGCCAATGAAAAGTTATTTTTGATTTAATGATAACTTCGGGTTTGTTCATTTTCGGCGAATTGTTAGTCCGATTCGATTGGAATCGAGCCAATGAAAAGAGGATTTTTATTTCATGATCACTTCAGGTTTGTTCGTTTTTGGTGAATTGCTAGTCTAATTCGATTGGAATTGAGCTAATGAAAAGTGGTTTTTGAACTCATGACAACTTCAGGTTTGTTCATTTTTGGCTAATTGCTAGTCTAATTCGATTGGAATTGAGCAAATGAAAATTGGTTTTTAATTTCATGATAACTTCGGGTTTGATCATTTTTGGCAAATTGCTAGTCTAACTCGATTGGAATCGAGCCAATGAAAAGTTATTTTTTATTTAGTGATAACTTCGGGTTTGTTCATTTTCGGCGAATTGTTAGTCCGATTCGACTGAAATCGAGCCAATGAAAAGTGGATTTTGATTTCATGATCCCTTCGGGTTTGTTCATTTTTGGTGAGTTACTAGTCTAATTCGATTAGAAATGAGCAAATGAAAAGTGGTTTTTGATTTCATGAAAACTTCAGGTTTGTTCAGTTTTAGTGAATTTCTAGTCCAATTCAATTGGAATCGAGCCAATGAAAAGTGGTTTTTGATTTCATGATCACTTCGGGTTTGTTCATTTTTGGCAAATTGCTAGTCTAATTCGATTGGAATTGACCTAACGAAAAGTTGTTTTTGATCTCGTGATAACTTCGTGTTCGTTCGTTTTTGGCGAATTGCTAGTCTAATTCGATTGGAAATGAGCAAATGAAAAGTGGTTTTTGATTTCATGATAACTTCAAGTTTGTTCAGTTTTAGTGAATTTCTAGTCCAATTCAATTGGAATCGAGCCAATAAAAAGAGGTTTTTGATTTCATGATCACTTCAGGTTTGTTCGTTTTTGGTGAATTGCTAGTCTAACTCAATTGGAATCGAGACAATGAAAAGTGGTTTTTGAACTCAAAGATAACTACGGGTTTGTTC
>NW_019227674.1:132966-154188 GCF_002742605.1 Olea europaea var. sylvestris | reverse complement strand
GAAATGAGCAAATGAAAAGTGGTTTTTGATTTCATGAAAACTTCAGGTTTGTTCAGTTTTAGTGAATTTCTAGTCCAATTCAATTGGAATTAAGCCAATGAAAAGAGGTTTTTGATTTCATGATCACTTCAGGTTTGTTCATTTTTGGTGAATTGCTAGACTAATTCGATTGGAATTGAGCTAATGAAAAGTGGTTTTTGATTTCATGATCACTTCGGGGTTGTTCATTTTTTGGCAAATTGCAAGTCTAATTCGATTGGAATCGAGCCAATGAAAAGTGGTTTTTGACTTCATGATCACTTCGAGTTTGTTCGTTTTTGGCAAATTGCTCGTCTAATTCGATTGGAATCAAGCCAATGAAAATTCTAATTGGTTTGGAATCGAACCATTGAAAAGTGCTTTTTGATCTCATGATAACTACGGGTTTGTTCATTTTTGGCGAACTGCTAGGCTAATTTGATTGGAATCGAGCCAATGAAAAGTGGTTTTTGATCTCTTGATAACTTCAGGTTTGTTCTGTTTTGGCGAATTGCTAGTCTAATTCGATTGGAATCGAGCCAATGAAAAGTGGTTTTTGAACTCATAATAACTTCGGGTTTGTTCGTTTTTGGCAAATTGCTCGTCTAATTCGATTGGAATCAAGCCAATGAAAAGTCTAATTCGTTTGGAAACGAACCATTGAAAAGTGCTTTTTGATCTCATGATAACTTCGGGTTTGTTCGTTTTTGGCGAACTGCTAGGCTAATTTGATTGGAATCGAGCCAATAAAAAGTGGTTTTTGATTTAATGATAACTTCAGGTTTGTTCATTTCTGGCGAATTGCTATTCTAATTCGATTGGAATCGAGTCATTGAAAAGTGATTTTTGGTTTCAAGATAACTACGGGTTTGTTCGTTTTTGGCGAATTACTAGTCTAATTCGTTTGGAATCGAGCAAATGAAACGTGGATTCTGAGGTTTGTTCATTTTTGGGGAATTGCTAGTCTAATTCGATTGGAATCGAACCAATGAAAAGTTGTTTTTGACTTCATGATCACTTCGAGTTTGTTCGTTTTTGGCGAATTACTAGGCTAATTCGTTTGGAATCGAGCTAATGAAACGTGGATTCTGAGGTTTGTTCATTTTTGGCAAATTGCTACTCTAATTCGATTGGAATCGAGCCAATGAAAAGTGGTTTTTGATTTCATGATCACTTCGGGTTTGTTCATTTTTGGCAAATTGCTAGTCTAATTTGATTGGAATCGAGCCAATGAAAAGTTGTTTTTGACTTCATGATCACTTCGAGTTTGTTCGTTTTTGGCGAATTGCTAGTCTAATTCGATTGGAATTGACCTAATGAAAAATTGTTTTAGATCTCGTGATAACTTCGTGTTCGTTCGTTGTTGGCGAATTGCTAGTCTAATTCGATTGGAAATGAGCAAATGAAAAGTG
Organism: Olea europaea var. sylvestris; assembly: GCF_002742605.1. Classification (NCBI taxonomy): domain Eukaryota; kingdom Viridiplantae; phylum Streptophyta; class Magnoliopsida; order Lamiales; family Oleaceae; genus Olea; species Olea europaea. The sequence continues at coordinate 152,758 of NW_019227674.1, read as the reverse complement.
GTTTTTGATTTCATGATCACTTCGGGTTTGTTTATTTTTGGTGAGTTACTAGTCTAATTCGATTGGAATCGAGCTAATGAAAAGTGGTTTTTGAAACCATGATAACTTTGAGTCCGTTCATTTTTGGCGAATTACTAGTTTAATTCGATTGGAATCAAGCCAATGAAAAGTGGTTTGTCATTTCATGACAACTTCAGGTTTGTTCGTTTCTATGGAATTGCTAGTCTAACTCAATTGGAATCGAGCCGATGTAAAGTGGTTTTTTGGTTTCAAGATAATTACGGGTTTGTTCGTTTTTGGCGAATTGCTAGTCTAATTCATTTCGAATCGAGCAAATGAAACGTGGATTCTGAGGTTTGTTCATTTTTGGGAAATTGCTAGTATAATTCGATTGGAATCGAGCCAATGAAAAGTTATTTTTGATTTCATGATAACTACAGGTTTGTTCATTATTGGCGAAATGCTAATCTAATTAGATTGGAATCGAGCAATTGTAAAGTTGTTCTTGATTTCATGATCACTTCGGGTTTGTTCATTTTCGACGAATTGTTAGCTCAATTCGATTGGAATCGAGCCAATGAAAAGAGGATTTTGATTTCATGATCACTTCAGGTTTGTTCGTTTTTTGGTGAATTGCTAGTCTAATTCGATTGGAATTGAGCTAATGAAAAGTGGTTTTTGATCTCATGATAACTTTGGGTTCATTCGTTTTCGACGAATTGCTATTCTAATTCGATTGGAATCGAGCCAATGAAAAGTGGTTTTTGATTTCATGATCACTTCGGGTTTGTTCATTTTTGGCAAATTGCTAGTCTAATTCGATTGGAATCGAGCCAATGAAAAGTGGTTTTTGACTTCATGAGCACTTCGAGTTTGTTCGTTTTTGGCGAAATGCTAGTCTTATTCGATTGGAATTCACCTAATGAAAATTTGTTTTTGATCTCGTGATAACTTCGGGTTCGTTCGTTTTTGGCGAATCGCTAGTCTAATTCTATTGGAAATGAGCAAATGAAAAGTGGTTTTTGATTTCATGATAACTTCAGGTTTGTTCAGTTTTAGTGAATTTCTAGTCCAATTCAATTGGAATCGAGCCAATGAAAAGAGGTTTTTGATTTCATGATCACTTGAAGTTTGTTCGTTTTTGGTGAATTGCTAGTCTAATTCGATTGGAATTGAGCAAATGAAAAGTGGTTTTTGATCTCATGATAACTTTGGATTCGTTCGTTTTCGGCGAATTGTTAGTCCGATTCGATTGGAATCGAGCCAAACAAAAGTGGTTTTTGATTTCATGATCACTTCGGGTTTGTTCATGTTTGGTGAGTTACTAGTCTAATTCGATTGGAATCGAGCTGATGAAAAGTGGTTTTTGAGGCCATGATAACTTTGAGTCCGTTCATTTTTGGCGAATTACTAGTTTAATTCCATTGGAATGGAGCCAATGAAAAGTGGTTTGTGATTTCATGACAACTTCAGGTTTGTTCGTTTCTAGCGAATTGCTTGTCTAACTCAATTGGAATCGAGCTAATGAAAAGTGGTTTTTTAGTTTCAAGATAACTAATGCTTTGTTCGTTTTTGGCGAATTGCTAGTCTAATTCATTTAGAATCGAGCAAATGAAACGTGGATTCTGAGGTTTGTTCATTTTTGGGGAATTGCTAGTCTAATTCGAATGGAATCGAGCCAATGAAAAGTTGTTTTTGATATCATGATAACTACAGGTTTGTTCGTTATTGGCGAATTGCTAATCTAATTCCATTGGAATCGAGCAATTGTAAAGTTGTTTTTGATTTCATGATCACTTCGGGTTTGTTCATTTTTGGCAAATTGCTACTCTAATTCGATTGGAATCGAGCCAATGAAAAGTGGTTTTTGATCTCTTGATAACTTCAGGTTTGTTCATTTTTGGCTAATTGCTAGTCTAATTCGATTGGAATTGACCTAATGAAAAGTTGTTTTTGATCTCGTGATAACTTCGTGTTCGTTTGTTTTTGGCGAATTGCTAGTCTAATTCGATTGGAAATGAGCAAATGAAAAGTGGTTTATGATTTCATGATAACTTCAGGTTTGTTCAGTTTTAGTGAATTTCTAGTCCAATTCAATTGGAATCGAGCCAATGAAAAGAGGTTTTTGATTTCATGATCACTTCAGGTTTGTTCGTTTTTGGTGAATTGCTAGTCTAATTCGATTGGAATTGAGCTAATGAAAAGTGGTTTTTGAACTAATGACAACTTCAGGTTTGTTCATTTTTGGCTATTGCTAGTCTAATTCGATTGGATTTGAGCAAATGAAAATTGGTTTTTAATTTCATGATAACTTCGGGTTTGATCATTTTTGGCAAATTGCTAGTCTAACTCGATTTGAATCGAGCCAATGAAAAGTTATTTTTGAATTAATGATAACTTCGGGTTTGTTCATTTTCGGCGAATTGTTAGTCCGATTCGACTGGAATCGAGCCAATGAAAAGAGGATTTTGATTTCATGATCCCTTCAGGTTTGTTCATTTTTGGTGAATTGCTAGTATAATTCGATTGGAATTGAGCTAATGAAAAGTGGTTTTTGATCTCATGATAACTTTGGGTTCGTTCGTTTTCGACGAATTGCTATTCTAATTCGATTGGAATCGAGCCAATGAAAAGTGGTTTTTGATTTCATGATCACTTCGGGTTTGTTCATTTTTTGCAAATTGCTAGTCTAATTCGATTGGAATTGACCGAATGAAAAATTGATTTTGATCTCGTGATAACTTCGTGTTCGTTCGTTTTTGGCGAATTGCTAGTCTAATTCGATTGGAAATGAGCAAATGAAAAGTGGTTGTTGATTTCATGATAACTTCAGGTTTGTTCAGTTTTAGTGAATTTCTAGTCCAATTCAAATGGAATCGAGCCAATGAAAAGAGGTTTTTGATTTCATGATCACTTCAGGTTTGTTCGTTTCTGGCGAATTGCTAGTCTAACTCAATTGGAATCGAGACAATGAAAAGTGATTTTTTGGTTTCAAGATAACTACGGGTTTGTTCGTTTTTGGCGAATTGCTAGTCTAATTCATTTGGAATTGAGCAAATGAAACGTGGATTCTGAGGTTTGTTCATTTTTTGAGAATTGCTAGTCTAATTCGATTGGAATCTAGCCAATGAAAAGTTGTTTTTGATTTCATGATAAGTACAGGTTTGTTCGTTATTGGCGAATTGCTAATCTAATTCCATTGGAATCGAGCAATTGTAAAGTTGTTTTTGATTTCATGATCACTTCGGGTTTGTTCGTTTTTTGGGAATTGCTAGTCTAATTCGATTAGAATCGAGCTAATGAAAAGTGGTTTTTGATCTCTTGATACCTTCAGGTTTGTTCATTTTTGGCTAATTGCTAGTCAAATTCGATTGGAATCGAGCCAATGAAAAGTGGTTGGGTTGGTTCGTTTTCTACGAATTGTTAGTCTGATTCGATTGGAATCAAGCCAATGAAAAGTGGTTGGGTTGGTTCGTTTTCTACGAATTGTTAGTCTGATTCGATTGGAATCAAGCCAATGAAAAGTGGTTGGGTTGGTTCGTTTTCTACGAATTGTTAGTCTGATTCGATTGGAATCAAGCCAATGAAAAGTGGTTGGGTTGGTTCGTTTTCTACGAATTGTTAGTCTGATTCGATTGGAATCAAGCCAATGAAAAGTGGTTGGGTTGGTTCGTTTTCTACGAATTGTTAGTCTGATTCGATTGGAATCAAGCCAATGAAAAGTGGTTGGGTTGGTTCGTTTTCTACGAATTGTTAGTCTGATTCGATTGGAATCAAGCCAATGAAAAGTGGTTGGGTTGGTTCGTTTTCTACGAATTGTTAGTCTGATTCGATTGGAATCAAGCCAATGAAAAGTGGTTGGGTTGGTTCGTTTTCTACGAATTGTTAGTCTGATTCGATTGGAATCAAGCCAATGAAAAGTGGTTGGGTTGGTTCGTTTTCTACGAATTGTTAGTCTGATTCGATTGGAATCAAGCCAATGAAAAGTGGTTGGGTTGGTTCGTTTTCTACGAATTGTTAGTCTGATTCGATTGGAATCAAGCCAATGAAAAGTGGTTGGGTTGGTTCGTTTTCTACGAATTGTTAGTCTGATTCGATTGGAATCAAGCCAATGAAAAGTGGTTGGGTTGGTTCGTTTTCTACGAATTGTTAGTCTGATTCGATTGGAATCAAGCCAATGAAAAGTGGTTGGGTTGGTTCGTTTTCTACGAATTGTTAGTCTGATTCGATTGGAATCAAGCCAATGAAAAGTGGTTGGGTTGGTTCGTTTTCTACGAATTGTTAGTCTGATTCGATTGGAATCAAGCCAATGAAAAGTGGTTGGGTTGGTTCGTTTTCTACGAATTGTTAGTCTGATTCGATTGGAATCAAGCCAATGAAAAGTGGTTTTTGATTTTGTGATCACTTCGGGTTTGTTCATTTTTGGTGAGTTACTAGTCTAATTCGATTGGAATCGAGCTGATGAAAAGTGGTTTTTGAGGCCATGATAACATTGAGTCCGTTCATTTTTGGCGAATTACTAGTTTAATTCGATTGGAATCGAGCCAATGAAAAGTGGTTAGTGATTTCATGACAACTTCAGGTCTGTTCGTTTCTATGGAATTGCTAGTCTAACTCAATGGGAATCGAGCCAATGAAAAGTGGTTTTTTGGTTTCAAGATAACTACGGGTTTGTTCGTTTTTTGCGAATTGCTAGTGTAATTCATTTGGAATCGAGCAAATGAAATGTGGATTCTGAGGTTTGTTCATTTTTGGGGAATTGCTAGTCTAATTCGATTGGAATCGACCCAATGAAAAGTGGTTTTTGATATCATGATCACTCATGATAACTTCGGGTTCGATCATTTTCGGCGAATTACTAGTCTAATTCGATTGGAATCGACCCAATGAAAAGTGGTTTTTGATATCATGATCACTCATGATAACTTCGGGTTCGATCATTTTCGGCGAATTACTAGTCTAATTCGATTGGAATCGACCCAATGAAAAGTGGTTTTTGATATCATGATCACTCATGATAACTTCGGGTTCGATCATTTTCGGCGAATTACTAGTCTAATTCGATTGGACTCGAGCCAATGAAAAGTGGATTTTGATTTCATGATAATTTCGGGTTTGATCATTTTTGGCAAATTGCTAGTCTAACTCGATTCGAATCGAGCCAATGAAAAGATGCTTTTGATTTAATGATAACTTCGGGTTTGTTCATTTTCGACGAATTTTTAGTCCAATTCGATTGGAATCGAGCCAATGAAAAGAGGATTTTGATTTCTTGATCACTTTAGGTTTTCTCATTTTTGGTGAATTGCTAGTCTAATTCGATTGGAATTTAGCTAATGAAAAGTGGTTTTTGATCTCATGATAACTTTGGGTTCGTTCGTTTTCGACGAATTGCTATTCTAATTCGATAGGAATCGAGCCAATGAAAAGTGGTTTTTGATTTCATGATCACTTCGGGTTTGTTCGTTTTTGGCAAATTGCTAGTCTAACTCAATTGGAATCGAGCCAATGAAAAGTGGTTTTCGATTTCATGATCACTTCGAGTTTGTTCGTTTTTGGCGAATTGCTTGTCTAATTCGATTGGAATCGACTTAATGAAAAATTGTTTTTTATCTTGTGATAACTTCGGGTTCATTCGTTTTTGACGTATTGCTTGTCTAATTCAATTGGAATCGAGCAAATGAAAAGTGGTTTTTTAGGTTTGTTCATTTTTGGCGAACTGCTAGTCTAATTCAATTAGAATCGAGCAAATGAAAATTGGTTTTTGATTTCATGATAACTTCAGGTTGGTTCAATTTTTGTGAATTTCTAGTCCAATTCAATTGGAATCAAGAAAATGAAAAGAGGTTTTTGATTTCATGATCACTTCAGGTTTGTTCGTTATTGGCGAATTGCTAATCTAATTCGATTGGAATCGAGTAATTGTAAAGTTGTTTTTGATTTCATGATCACTTCGGGTTTGTTCGTTTTTGGCGAATTGTTAGTCTAATTCGATTGGAATCGAGCCAATGAAAAGTGGTTTTTGATCTCTTGATAACTTTAGGTTTGTTCATTTTTGGCTAATTGCTAGTCTAATTCGATTGGAATTGAGCAAATGAAAATTTGTTTTTGATTTCATGATAATTTCGGGTTTGGTCATTTTTGCCAAATTGCTAGTCTAACTCTATTCGAATCGAGCCAATGAAAAGATGTTTTGGATTTAATGATAACTTCGGGTTTGTTCATTTTCGACGAATTTTTAGTCCAATTCGATTGGAATCGAGCCAATGAAAAGAGGATTTTGATTTTTTGATCACTTTAGGTTTGTTCATTTTTGGTGAATTGCTAGTCTAATTCAATTGGAATTGAGCTAATGAAAAGTGGTTTTTGATCTCATGATAACTTTGGGTTCGTTCGTTTTCGACGAATTGCTATTCTAATTCAATTGGAATCGAGCAATTGTAAAGTTGTTTTTGATTTCATGATCACTTCGGGTTTGTTCATTTTTTGCGAATTGCTAGTCTAATTCGATTGGAATCGAGCCAATGAAAAGTGGTTTTTGATCTCTTGATAACTTCAGGTTTGTTCATTTTTGGCTAATTGCTAGTCTAATTCGATTGGGATTGAGCAAACGAAAATTGGTTTTTGATTTCATGATAACTTCGGGTTTGATCATTTATGGCAACTTGCCAGTCTAACTCGATTTGAATCGAGCCAATGAAAAGTTATTTTTGATTTAATGATAACTTCGGGTTTGTTCATTTTCGACGAATTATTAGTCCAATTCGATTGGAATCAAGCCAATGAAAAGAGGATTTTGATTTCATGATCACTTTAGGTTTGTTCGTTTTTGGTGAATTGCTAGTCTAATTCGATTGGAATTGAGCTAATGAAAAGTGGTTTTTAATCTCATGATAACTTTGGGTTCGTTCGTTTTCGACGAATTGCTATTCTAATTCGATTGTAATCGAGCCAATGAAAAGTGGTTTTTGATTTCCTGATCACTTCGGGTTTCTTCGTTTTTGGCAAATTGCTAGTCTAATTCAATTGGAATCGAGCCAATGAAAAGTGGTTTTTGATTTCATGATCACTTCGAGTTCGTTCGTTTTTGGCGAATTGTTAGTCTGATTCGATTGGAATCGAGCCAATGAAAAGTGGTTTTTGATTTCATGATCCCTTCGGGTTTGTTCATTTTTGGTGAGTTACTAGTCTAATTCGATTGGAAATGAGCAAATGAAAAGTGGTTTTTGATTTCATGATAACTTCAGGTTTGTTCAGTTTTAGTGAATTTCTAGTCCAATTCAATTGGAATCGAGCCAATGAAAAGTGGTTTTTGATTTCATGATCACTTCGAGTTCGTTCGTTTTTGGCGAATTGTTAGTCTGATTCGATTGGAATCGAGCCAATGAAAAGATGTTTTTGATTTCATGGTAACTTCGGGTTTGTTCGTTTTTGGCGAATTGCTAGTCTAATTCGATTGGAAATGAGCTAATGAAAAGTGGTTTTTTATCTCATGATAACTTTGGGTTCGTTCGTTTTCGACGAATTGCTATTCTAATTCGATTGGAATCTAGCCAATGAAAAGTTGTTTTTGATTTCATGATCACTTCGGGGTTGTTCATTTTTGACAAATTGCAAGTCTAATTTGATTGGAATCGAGCCAATGAAAAGTGGGTTTTGACTTCATGATCACTTCGAGTTTGTTCGTTTTTGGCGAATTGCTAGTCTAATTCAATTGGAATCAAGCCAATGAAAAGTGGTTTTTGATTTCATGATCACTACGGGTTTGTTCATTTTGGTGAATTCCTATTCTAATTCGATTGGAATCGAGCTAATGAAAGTGGTTTTTGATCTCATGATAACTTCGGGTTCGTTCGTTTTTGGTGAATGGCTAGTCTAATTCGACACGAATCGACCCAATGAAAAGTGGCTTGTGATTTCATGATTACTCCGGGTTTGTTCATTTCTGACGAATTGTTAGTCTAACTCAATTGGAATTGAGCCAATGAAAAGTTGTTTCTGGTTTCAAGATAACTTCGGGTTTGTTCATTTTTGGCTAATTACTAGTCTAATTCGTTTGGAATCAAGCAAATGAAAAGTGCTTTTTGAGGTTTGTTCATTTTTGGCGAATTGCTAGTGTAATTCGATTGGAATCGTGCCAATGAAAAATGGTTTTCGATTTCATGATAACTTCGAGTTTGTTCATTTTTGGTGACCTGCTACTCTAATTCGATTGGTATCGAGCCAATGAAAAGTGGTTTTTGATTTCATAGTAACTTTGAGTTTGTTCACTTTTTACGAATTACTAGTCTAACTCGATTGGTATTGTGCCAATGAAAGTGGTTTTTGATTTCATGATAACTTCGGGTTTATTCATTTTGGGCGAATTGCTAGTCTAATTTGATTAGAATCGAGCAAATGAAAACTAGTTTTTGATTTCCTGATCACTTCGGGTTTGTTCATTTTTGGCGAGTCCCTAGTCGAATTCAATTGGAATTGAGCCAACGAAAAGTGGTTTTTGATTTTATGATCACTTCGGGTTTGTTCATTTTTGGCGAATTGCTAGTCTAACTCGATTTGAATCGAGCCAATGAGAAGTGGTTTTTCATTTCAACATAACTTCGGGTTTGTTCATTTCTGGCGAATTCCTAGTCTAATTCAATTGGAATCGAGCCAATGAAAAGTGGTTTATGATTTCATGACAACTTCAGGTTTGTTCATTTTCGGCGAATTGCTAGTGTAATTCGATTGGAATCGTGCAATGAAAAGTGGTTTTCGATTTCATGATAACTTCAGGGTTGTTCATTTACGACGAATTGCTAATCTAGTTCAATTGGAATCAAGCTAATGAAAAGTGGTGTTTGATTTCATGATCACTTCGGGTTTGTTCATTTTTGGTGAATTGCTAGTCTAATTCGATTGGGGTGGAGCCAATGAAAAGTTGTTTTTGATTTCATGATCACTTGTGGTTTAATCGTTTTTGGCGAATTGCTAGTCTAACTCGATTGGAATCGAGCCAATGAAAGGTGGTTTTTGATTTCATGATAACTTCGGGTTTGTTCATTTTCGGCGAATTGCTTGTCTACTTCGATTGGAATCGAGCCAATGAAAAGTGGTTTTTGATTTCAAGATAACTCGAGTTTGTTCATTTTTGGCGAATTGCTAGTCTAATTCGATTGGAATCGAGCCAATGAAAAGTGGTGTTTGATTTCTTGATAATTACGGGTTTGTTCATTTTTGGCGAATTGCTAGTCTAATTCAATTGGAATCGAGCCAATGTAAAGCTGTTTTTGATTTCATGATAAATTCGGGTTTGCTCATTTTTGGCGAATTGCTAGTCCAATTCGATTGGAATCGAGCCAACGAAAAGTGTTTTTCAATCTCATGGTAACTTCAGGTTGGTTCATTTTTGGCGAATTGCAAGTCGAATTCGATTAGAATCGAGCCAATGAAAAGTGGTTTTTGATCTCATGAAATATTCGGGTTTGTTCGTTCTTGGCAAATTACTAGTCTAATTCGATTGGAATAGAGCCCATTAAAAGTGGCTTTTAATCTCATGATAACTTCAGGTTTGTTCATTTTTGGCGAATTGCTAGTCTAATTCGATTGGAATCGAGCCAATGAGAAGAGGTTTTTGATTTCATAATCACTTCAGGTTTGTTCGCTTTTGGTGAATTGCTTTTCTAATTCGATTGGAATCGAGCTAATGAAAAGTGGTTTTTGTTCTCCTGATAACTTTGGGTTGGTTCGTTTTTGGCGAATTGCTAGTCTAATTCGATTGGAGTCGAGCCACTGAAAAGTTATTTTCGATTTCATGATCACTTGTGGTTTAATCATTTTTGGCGAATTGCTAGTCTAATTCGATTGGAATCGAGCCAATGAAAAGTGGATTGTGATTTCATGATAACTTTAGGTTTGTTCATTTTTGGCGAATTGCTAGTGTAATTCAATTGGAATTGTGCAATGAAATGTGGTTTTCGATTTCATGATCACTTCGGGTTTGTTCATTTTTGGCGAATTACTAGTCTAATTCGATTGGAATCGAGCTAATGAAAAGTGGTTTTTGATCTCTTGATAACTTCAGGTTTGTTCATTTTTGTCGAATTGCTAGTCTAATTCCATTGGAATCGAGCCAATGAAAAGTAGTTTTTGATCTCATAATAACTTCGGGATAGTTCGTTTTTGGCAAATTGCTCGTCTAATTCGATTGGAATCAAGCCAATGAAAAGTCTAATTTGATTGGAATCGAGCCAATGAAAAGTGGTTTTTGATTTCATGATCACTTCGGGCTGGTTTGTTCAGCTTTGGGGAATTGCTAGTCCAATTCGATTGGAATCGAGCCAATGAAAAGAGGTTTTTAATTTCATGATCACTACAGGTTTGTTCATTTTTGGTGAATTGCTAGTCTAATTCGATTGGAATTGAGCTAATGAAAAGTTGTTTTTGATCTCACGATAACTTTGGGTTCGTTCATTTCCGGCGAATTGTTAGTCTGATTCGATTGGGATCGAGCCAATGAAAAGTGGTTTGTGATTTCATGACAACTTCGGGTTTGTTCGTTTCTAGCGAATTGCTAGTCTAACTCAATTGGAATCGAGCCAATGAAAAGGGGTTTTTGGTTTCGAGATAACTTTGGGTTTGTTTGTTTTTCGCGAATTGCTAGTCTAATTCATTTGGAATCGAGCCAATGAAAAGTTGTTTTTGATTTCATGATAACTATAGGTTTGTTCGTTATTGGCGAATTGCTAATCTAATTCGATTGGAATCGTGCCATTGTAAAGTTATTTTTGATTTCATGATCACTTCGGGTTTGTTCGTTTTTGACGAATTGCTAGTCTAATTCGATTGGAATCGAGACAATGAAAAGTGATTTTTGATCTCTTGATAACTTCAGGTTTGTTCGTTTTTGGCGAATTGCTAGTCCAATTTGATTGGAATTGAGCAAATGAAAAGTGGTTTTTGATTTCATGTTAACTTCGGGTTTGTTCATTTTTGGCAAATTGCTAGTCTAACTCGATTGGAATCAAGCCAATGAAAAGTTGTTTTTGATTTAATGATAACTTTGGGTTTGTTCATTTTCGGCGATTTCCTGGTCCAATTCGATCGGAATCGAGCCAATGAAAAGTGGTTTTTAATTTCATGATCACACCAGGTTTGTTCATTTTTGGCGAATTGCTAGTCTAATTCGATTTTAATCGACTTAATGAAAAATGGTTTTTGATCTCGTGATAACTTCGGGTTCATTCGTTTTTGGCGTATTGCTAGTGTAATTCGATTGGAATCGAGTCAATGTAAAGTTGTTTTTGATTTCATGATAACTTCATGTTTGTTCGTTTTTGGCCAATTGCTAGTCTAACTCGATTGGAATCGAGTAAATGAAAAGTGGTTTTTAGGGTTGTTCATTTTTGGCAAATTGCTAGTCTAATTTGATTAGAGTCGAGCAAATGAGAAGTGGTTTTTGATTTCGTGATAACTTCGGGTTTGTTTGTTTTTCGCGAATTTCTAGTCTAATTCGATTGGAATCAAGCCAATGAAAAGGGGTTTTTGATTTCATGAACACTTCGGGGTTGTTCGTTTTTGGCGAATTGCTAGTCTTATTCGATTGGAATCGAGCCAATGAAAAGTGGTTTATAATTTCATGATAACTTGGTATTTTTTGTTTTTGGCGAATTGCTAGTCTACTTCAATTGGAATCGAGCCAATGAAAAGTGGTTTTTGATTTCATGATAACTTCGGGTTTGTTCATTTTTGGCGAATTGCTAGCCTAACTCAATTGGAATCGAGCCAATGAAAAGTGGTTTTTGATTTCATGATCACTTCGAGGTTGTTCATTTTTGGCGAATTGCTAGTCTTATTCGATTGGAATCGAGCCAGTGAAAAGTGGTTTATGATTTCATGATAACTTGGTGTTTTTCATTTTTGGGGAATTACTAGTCTACTTTGATTGGAATCGAGCCAATGAAAAGTGGTTTTTGATTTCATGATGATTTCGGGTTTGTTCATTTTGGCGAATTGCTAGCCTAACTCAATGAAAATTGGTCTTTGCTTTCGAGGTAACTTCGGGGTTGTTCATTTTTGGCGAATTGCTAGTCTTATTTGTTTGGGATCGAGCAAATGAAAAGTTGTTTTTCATTTAATGATAACTTCGGGTTTGTTCATTTTTGGCGAATCGCTATTCTAATTCGATTGGAATTAAGACGATGAAAAGTGGTTTTTGATTTCATGATCACTACGGGTTTGTTCGTTTTTGGTGAATTGCTATTCTAATTTGATTGGAATCGAGCCAATGAAAAGGTGTTTTTGATTTCATGATCACGTAGGGTTTGTTCATTTTTGGTGAATTGCTAGTCTAACTCGATTGGAATCGAGCCAATGAAAGGTGGTTTTTGATTTCATGATAACTTCGGGTTTGTTAATTTTTGGCGAATTGCTTGTCTACTTCGATTGGAACCGAGCCAATGAAAAGTGTTTTTTGATTTCAAGATAACTCGAGTTTGTTCATTTTTAGCGAATTGCTAGTCTAATTCGATTGGAATCGAGCCAATGAAAAGTGGGTTTTGATTTCTTGATAATTACGGGTTTGTTCGTTTTTGGCGAATTGCTAGTCTAATTCAATTGGAATCGAGCCAATGTAAAGTTGTTTTTGATTTCATGATAAATTCGGGTTTGTTCGTTTTTGCCGAATTGCTAGTCTAATTCGATTGGAATCGAGCCGACGAAAAATATTTTTTGATCTCATGATAACTTCAGGTTTATTCGTTTTTGGCGAATTGCTAGTCGAATTCGATTAGAATTGTGCCAATGAAAAGTGGTTTTTGATTTCATGATAACTTCAAGTTTGTTCATGTTTTGTGACCTGCTACTCTAATTCGATTGGTATTGAGCTAATGAAAAGTGGTTTTTGATTTCATAGTAACTACGAGTTTGTTCACCTTTTACGAATTGCTAGTCTAGCTCGATTGGTATTGTGCCAATGAAAAGTGGTTTTTGATTTCAGAATAACTTCGAGTTTGTTCATTTTGGGCGAATCGCTAGTCTAATTCGATTGGAATCGAGCAAATGAAAAGTAGTTTTTGATTTCATGATCACTTCGGGTTTGTTCATTTTTGGCGAGTCCCTAGTCGAATTCAATTGGAATCGAGCCAATGAAAAGTGGTTTTTGATTTCATGATCACTTCGGGTTTGTTCATTTTTGGCGAGTTGCTAGTCTAACTCGATTGGAACCGAGCCAACGAAAAGTGGTTTTTGATTTCAAGATAACTTCGGGTTCTGTCGAATTCCTAGTCTAATTCGATTGGAATCGAGCTAATGAAAAGTGATTTGTGATTTCGTGATAACCTTGGGTTTGTTCTTTTTGGCGAATTGCTAGTGTAATTCGATTGAAATCGTGCAATGAAAAGTGGTTTTTGATTTCATGATAACTTCAGGGTTGTTCATTTTTACGAATTGCTAATCTAGTTCAATTGGAATCAAGCTAATGAAAAGTGGTGTTTGATTTCATGATCACTTCGGGTTTGTTCGTTCTTGGCGAATTGCTAGTCTAATTCGATTGGAGTCCAGCCAATGAAAAGTCATTTTTGATTTCATGATCAATTGTGGTTTAATCATTTTTTGCGAATTGCTAGTCTAACTCGATTGGAATCGAGCCAATGAAAGGTGGTTTTTGATTTCATGATAACTTCGGGTTTGTTCGTTTTTAGCAAATTGCTTGTCTACTTCGATTGGAATCGAGCCATTGAAAAGTGGTTTTTGATTTCAAGATAACTCGAGTTTATTCTTTTTGGCGAATTGCTAGTCTAATTCGATTGGAATCGAGCTAATGAAAAGTGGTTTTTGATTTCTTGATAATTACGGGTTTGTTCATTTTTGGCCAATTGCTAGTCTAATTCAATTGGAATCGATCCAATGTAAAGTTGTTTTTGATTACATGATAAATTCGGGTTTGGTTGTTTTTGGCGAATTGCTAGTCTAATTCGATTGGAATCGAGCCAACGAAAAGTGTTTTTTGATCTCATGATAACATCAGGTTCGTTCGTTTTTGGCGAATTGCTAGTCGAATTCGATTGAAATCGAGCCAACGAAAAGTGGTTTTTGATCTCATGAAAACATGAGGTTTATTCGTTCTTGGCGAATTGCTGGTCTAATTCGATTGGAATCAAGCCAATGAAAAGTCTAATTCGATTGGAATCGAGCCAATGAAAAGTGGTTTTTGATCTCATGATAACTTCAGGTTTGTTCATTTTTGGCAAATTGCTAGTCTAATTCGATTGGAATCGAGCCAATGAAAAGAGGTTTTTGATTTCATGATCACTTAAGGTTTGTTCGTTTTTGGTGAATTGCTAGTCTAATTCGATTGGAATCGAGCTAATGAAAAGTGGTTTTTGATCTTAAGATAACTTTAGGTTCGTTCGTTTTTGGTGAATTGCTAGTCTAATTCGATACGAATCGAGGCTATGAAAACTGGTTTTTGATTTCATGATCAGTTCGGGTTTGTTCATTTTTGGTGAGTTACTAGTCTAATTCGATTGGAATCGAGCTAATGAAAAGTGGTTTTTGATCTCATGATAACTTCGAGTTCTTCGTTCTTGGCGAATTACTAGTTTAATTCGATTGGAATCGAACCAATGAAAAGTGGTTTGTGATTCATGATAACTTCGGGTTTGTTTGTTTCTGACGAATAGTTACTCTAACTCGATTGGATTCGAGCCAATGAAAAGTGGTTTTTGGTTTCAAGATAACTTCGGGTTTGTTCGTTTTTGCAGATTTACTAGTCTAATTCATTTGTAATCGAGCAAATGAAAAGTGGTTTTTGAGGTTTGTTCATTGTTGGCGAATTGCTGGTTTAATTCGATTGGAATCGAGTTAATGAAAAGTGGTTTTTGATTTCATGATAACTTTGGGTTTGTTCATTTTTGGCCAACTGCTAGTCTAATTCGATTGGAATCGATCCAATGAAAAGCAGTTTTTGATTTCTTGATAATTACGGGTTTGTTCATTTTTGGCGAATTGCTAGTCTAATTAAATTGGAATCAGGCTAATGTAAAGTTGTTTTTGATTTCATGATAACTTCGGGTTTTTCGTTTTTGGCGAATTGCTAGTCTAATTCGATTGGAATCGAGCCAACGAAAATTGTTTTTTGATCTCATGATAACTTCAGGGTTGTTCTTTTTTGGCAAATTGTTAGTCGAATTCGATTGGAATCGAGCCAATTAAAAGTGGTTCTTGATCTCATGAAAACTTCGGGTTTGTTCATTTTTGGTGAATTACTAGTCTAATTCGATTGGAATCAAGCCAATAAAAGTCTAATTCGTTTGGAATCGAGCCAATGAAAAATGATTTTCGATCTCATGATAACTTCAGGTTTGTTCGATTTTGGCGAATTGCAAGTCTAATTCGACTGGAATCGAGCCAATGAAAAGTGGTTTTTGATTTAATGATAACTTCGGGTTTGTTTGTTTTTGGCGAATTACTAGTCTATTTCGATTGGAATCGAGCAGATGAAAAGTGGTTTTTGATTTCATGATCACTTCGGGTTTGTTTGTTTTTGGCGAATTGCGAGTCTAATTCGATTGGAATCGACTTAATGAAAAATGGTTTTTGATCTCATGATAACTTTGGGTTCATTTGTTTTTGGCGAATTGCTAGTCTAATTCGATTGGAATCGAGACAATGTAAAGTTGTTTTTGATTTCATGATAACTTCGGGTTTGTTCGTTTTTGGCGAATTACTACTGTAATTCGATTGGAATCGAGCCAATCAAAAGTGATTTTTGATCTCATGATAACTTCAGGTTTGTTCGTTTTTGGCGAATTGCTAATTGAATTCTATTGGAATCGAGCCAATGAAAAGTGGTTTTTGATCTCATGAAAACTTTGGATTTGTTCGTTTTTGGCGAATTACTAGTCTAATTCGATAGGAATCAAGCCAATGAAAAGTCTAATTCGATTGGAATCGAGCAAATGAAAAGTGGTTTTTGATCTCATGATAACTTCCCTTTTGCTCATTTTTGGTGAATTGTTAGTCTAATTTGATTGGAATCGAGCCAATGAAAAGTGGTTTTGATTTAATGATAACTTCGGGTTTGTTCGTTTATGGTGAATTGATAGTCTAAGTTGATTGGAATCGAGCCAATGAAAAATGGTTTACGATTCCATGATCACTTCAGGTTTGTTCATTTTTGGTGAATTGCTAGTCTAATTCGATTGGAATTGAGCTAATGAAAAGTGGTTTTTGATCTCATGATAACTTTTGATTCGTTCGTTTCCGACGAATTGCTAGTCTAATTCGATTGGAATCGAGCCAATGAAAAGTGGTTTTTGGTTTCAAGATAACTTCGGGTTTGTTCGTTTTTGGCGAATTGCTAGTCTACTTCGTTTGGAATCGAGCAAATGAAAAGTGGATTCTGAGGTTTGTTCAATTTTGGCGAATTGCTAGTCTAATTCGATTGGAATCGAGCCAATGAAAAGTTGTTTTTGATTTCATGATAACTACAGGTTTGTTCGTTATTGGCGAATTGCTAATCTAATTCCATCGGAATCGAGCAATTGGAAAGTTGTTTTTGATTTCATGATCACTTCGGGTGTGTTCATTTTTGGCGAATTGCTAGTCTAATTCGATTGGAATCCAGCCAATGAAAAGTGGTTTTTGATCTCTTGATAACTTCAGGTTTGTTCGTCTTTGGCGAATTGCCAGTCTAATTCGATTGGAATCGAGCCAATGAAAAGTGGTTTTTGATCTTAAAATAACTTCGGGTTTGTTCGTTTTTGGCAAATTGCTCGTCTAATTCGATTGGAATCAAGCCAATGAAAAGTCTAATCCGATTGGAATCGAGCAAATGAAAAGTGGTTTTTGATTTCATTATCACTTCAAGTTTGTTCATTTTTGGCGAATTGCTAGTCTAATTCGATTGGAATCGACCTAATGAAAAATTGTTTTTGATCTCGTGATAACTTCGGGTTCGTTTTTGGCGAATTGCTAGTCTAATTCGATTGGAAATGAGCAAATGAAAAGTGGTTTTTGATTTCATGATAACTTCAGGTTTGTTCGTTTCTGGCGAATTGCTAGTCTAATTCGATTGGAATCGAGCTAATGAAAAGGGGATTTTGATTTCATGATCACTTCAGGTTTGTTCGTTTCTGGCGAATTGCTAGTCTAATTCGATTGGAATCGAGCTAATGAAAAGGGGATTTTGATTTCATGATCACTTCAGGTTTGTTCGTTTCTGGCGAATTGCTAGTCTAATTCGATTGGAATCGAGCTAATGAAAAGGGGATTTTGATTTCATGATCACTTCAGGTTTGTTCGTTTCTGGCGAATTGCTAGTCTAATTCGATTGGAATCGAGCTAATGAAAAGGGGATTTTGATTTCATGATCACTTCAGGTTTGTTCGTTTCTGGCGAATTGCTAGTCTAATTCGATTGGAATCGAGCTAATGAAAAGGGGATTTTGATTTCATGATCACTTCAGGTTTGTTCGTTTCTGGCGAATTGCTAGTCTAATTCGATTGGAATCGAGCTAATGAAAAGGGGATTTTGATTTCATGATCACTTCAGGTTTGTTCGTTTCTGGCGAATTGCTAGTCTAATTCGATTGGAATCGAGCTAATGAAAAGTGGTTTTTGATCTCATGACAACTTTGGGTTCGTTCGTTTTTGACGAATTGTTAGTCTGATTCGATTGGAATCGAGCCAATGAAAAGTTATTTTTGATTTAATGATAACATCGGGTTTGTTCATTTTCGACGAATTGTTAGTCCAATTCGATTGGAATCGAGCTAATGAAAAGGGGATTTTGATTTCATGATCACTTCAGGTTTGTTCGTTTTTGGTGAATTGCTAGTCTAATTCGATTGGAATTGAGCTAATGAAAAGTGGTTTTTGATTTCATGATCACTTCGGGTTTGTTCATTTTTGGTGAGTTACTAGTCTAATTCGATTGGAATCGAGCTAATGAAAAGGGGATTTTGATTTCATGATCACTTCAGGTTTGTTCGTTTTTGGCGAATTGCTAGTCTAATTCGATTGGAATTGACCTAATGAAAAATTGTTTTTGATCTCGTGATAACTTCGGGTTCGTTCATTTTTGGCGAATTGCTAGTCTAATTCGATTGGAATTGACCTAATGAAAAATTGTTTTTGATCTCGTGATAACTTCGGGTTCGTTCATTTTTGGCGAATTGCTAGTCTAATTCGATTGGAATTGACCTAATGAAAAATTGTTTTTGATCTCGTGATAACTTCGGGTTCGTTCATTTTTGGCGAATTGCTAGTCTAATTCGATTGGAATTGACCTAATGAAAAATTGTTTTTGATCTCGTGATAACTTCGGGTTCGTTCATTTTTGGCGAATTGCTAGTCTAATTCGATTGGAATTGACCTAATGAAAAATTGTTTTTGATCTCGTGATAACTTCGGGTTCGTTCATTTTTGGCGAATTGCTAGTCTAATTCGATTGGAATTGACCTAATGAAAAATTGTTTTTGATCTCGTGATAACTTCGGGTTCGTTCATTTTTGGCGAATTGCTAGTCTAATTCGATTGGAATTGACCTAATGAAAAATTGTTTTTGATCTCGTGATAACTTCGGGTTCGTTCATTTTTGGCGAATTGCTAGTCTAATTCGATTGGAATTGAGCTAATGAAAAGTGGTTTTTGATTTCATGATCACTTCGGGTTTGTTCATTTTTGGTGAGTTACTAGTCTAATTCGATTGGAATCGAGCTAATGAAAAGGGGATTTTGATTTCATGATCACTTCAGGTTTGTTCGTTTTTGGCGAATTGCTAGTCTAATTCATTTGGAATCGAGCAAATGAAACGTGGATTCTGAGGTTTGTTCATTTTTGGGGAATTGCTAGTCTAATTCGATTGGAATCGAGCCAATCAAAAGTTGTTTTTGATTTCATGATAACTACAGGTTTGTTCGTTATTGGTGAATTGCTAATCTAATTCTATTGGAATCGAGCAATTGTAAAGTTATTTTTGATTTAATGATCACTTCGGGTTTGTTCATTTTTGGAGAATTGCTAGTCTAATTCGATTGGAATCGAGCCAATGAAAAGTGGTTTTTGATCTCTTGATAACTTCAGGTTTGTTCATTTTTGGCTAATTGCTAGTCTAATTCGATTGGAATTGAGCAAATGAAAATTGGTTTTGATTTCATGATAACTTCGGTTTGATCATTTTTGGCAAATTGCTAGTCTAACTCGATTTGAATCGAGCCAATGAAAAGTTATTTTTGATTTAATGATAACTTCGGGTTTGTTCATTTTCGGCGAATTGTTAGTCCAATTCGATTGGAATCGAGCCAATGAAAAGAGGATTTTGATTTCATGATAACTTCAGGTTTGTTCGTTTTTAGTGAATTGCTAGTCTAACTCGATTGGAATTGAGCTAATGAAAAGTGGTTTTTGATCTCATGATAACTTTGGGTTCGTTCGTTTTCGACGAATTGCTATTCTAATTCGATTGGAATCGAGCCAATAAAAAGTGGTTTTTGATTTCATGATCACTTCGGGTTTGTTCATTTTTGGCAAATTGCTAGTCTAATTCGATTGAAATCGAGCCAATGAAAAGTTGTTTTTGACTTCATGTTCACTTCGAGTTTGTTCGTTTTTAGCGAATTGCAAGTCTAATTCGATTGGAATTGACCTAATGAAAAATTGTTTTTGATCTCGTGATAACTTCGGGTTCGTTCATTTTTGGCGAATTGCTAGTCTAATTCGATTGGAAATGAGCAAATGAAAAGTGGTTTTTGATCTCCTGATAACTTTGGGTTGGTTCGTTTTTGGCGAATTGCTAGTCTAATTCGATTGGA
>NW_019227674.1:6444-124195 GCF_002742605.1 Olea europaea var. sylvestris | reverse complement strand
AATTGCTAGTCTAACTCGATTGGAATCGAGCCAATGAAAGGTGGTTTTTAATTTCATGATAACTTCGAGTTTGTTCGTTTTCGACAAATTGCTTGTCTACTTCGTTTGGAATCGAGCCAATGAAAAGTTATTTTTGATTTCTTGATAACTACGGGTTTGTTCGTTTCTGGCGAATTGCTAGTCTAGTTCGATTGGAATCGAGCCAACGAAAAGTGTTTTTTGATCTCATGATGACTTCAGGTTTGTTCGTTTTTGGCGAATTGCTAAAGAAATTCGATTGGAATCGAGCCAGTGAAAAGTGATTTTTGATCTCATGAAAACTTCGGGTTTGTTTGTTCTTGGAGAATTACAAGTCTAATTTGATTGGAATCAAGCCAATGAAAAGTCTAATTCGATTGGAATCGAGCCAACGAAAAGTGGTTTTTAATCTCATGATAACTTCAGGTTTGTTCATTTTTGGCGAATTGCTAGTCTAAATCGATTGAAATCGAGCTAATGAAAAGTGGTTTTTGATGCCATAATAACTTCGGGTTTGTTCGTTTTTGGTGAATTACTAGTCTAATTCGATTGGAATCAAGCCAATGAAAAGTCTAATTCGTTTGGAATCGAGCCAATGAAAAGTGCTTTTTGATCTCATGATAACTTCAGGTTTGTTCATTTTTCGCGAATTGCTAGTCTAATTCGATTGGAATCGAGCCAATGAAAAGTGGTTTTTGATTTCATGATAACTTCGGGTTTGTTCATTTTTGGCGAATTGCTAGTCTAATTCGATTGGAATCGTGCCAATAAAAAGTGGTTTTTGGTTTCAAGATAACTTCGGGTTTGTTCGTTTTTGGCGAATTGCTAGTCTAATTCGTTTGGAATCGAGCAAATGAAAAGTGGATTATGAGGTTTGTTCATTTTTGGCGAATTGCTAGTCTAATTCGATTGGAATCGAGCCAATGAAAAGTTATTTTTGATTTCATGATAACTACAGGTTTGTTCGTTATTGGGGAATTGCTAATCTAATTCGATTGGAATCGAGCAATTGCAAAGTTGTTTTTGATTTCATGATCACTTCGGGTTTGTTCATTTTTGGCGAATTACTTGTCTAATTCGATTAGAATCGAGCCAATGAAAAGTGGTTTTTGATCTCTTGATAAGTTAAGGTTTGTTCATTTTTGGCGAATTGCTAGTCTAATTGGATTGGAATCGAGCCAATGAAAAGTGGTTTTTGATCTCATAATAACTTCGGGTTTGTTCGTTTTTGGCAAATTGCTCGTCTAATTCGATTGGAATCAAGCCAATGAAAAGTCTAATTCGATTGGAATCGAGCCAATGAAAAGTGGTTTTTCATTTCATGATCACTTCGGTCTTATTAGTTTTTGGCGAATTGCTAGTCTAATTCGATTGGAATTGACCTATTGAAAAATTGTTTTTGTTCCCGTGTTAACGTCGGGTTCGTTCGTTTTTGACGAATTGCTAGTCTAATTCGATTGGAAATGAGCAAGTGAAAAGTGGTTTTTGATTTCATGATAACTTCAGGTTTGTTCAGTTTTGGGGAATTGATAGTCCAATTCGATTGGAATCGAGCCAATGAAAAGATGTTTTTGATTTCATGATCACTTCAGGTTTGTTCGTTTTTGGTGAATTGCTAGTCTAATTCGATTGGAATTGAGCTAATGAAAAGTGGTTTTTGATCTCATGATAACTTTAGGTTCGTTCATTTTCGGTGAGTTGTTAGTCTGATTCGATTGGAATCGAGCCAGTGAAAAGTGGTTTGTGATTTCATGACAACTTCGGGTTTGTTTGTTTCTAGCAAATTGCTAGTCTAACTCAATTGGAATCGAGCCAATGAAAGGTGGTTTTTGGTTTCGAGATAACTTCGGGTTTGTTTGTTTTTCACAAATTGCTAGTCTAATTCGTTTGGAATCGAGCCAACGAAAAGTTGTTTTTGATTTCATGATAACTACAGGCTTGTTCGTTATTGGCGATTTACTAATCTAATTCGATTGGAATCGAGCAATTGTAAAGTTGTTTTTGATTTCATGATCACTTTAGGTTGGTTCATTTTTGGCGAATTGCTAGTCTAATTCGATTGGAATCGAGCCAATGAAAAGTGGTTTTTGATCTCGTGATAACTTCAGGTTTGTTCATTTTTGGCGAATTGCTAGTCCAATTCGATTGGAATTGAGCGAATGAAAACTGGATTTTGATTTTCTGATAACTTCGGGTTTGTTCATTTTTGGCAAATTGCTAGTCTAACTCAATTGGAATCAAGCCAATGGAAAGTTGTTTTTGATTTAATGATAACTTCGGGTTTGTTCTTTTTCGGTGATTTGCTAGTCCAATTCGATTGGAATCGAGCCAATGAAAAGAGGTTTTTGATTTCATGATCACTTCAGGTTTGTTCGTTTTTGGTGAATTGCTAGTCTAATTCGATTCGAATTGAGCTAATGAAAAGTGGTTTTTGATCTCATGATAACTTTGGGTTCGTTCGTTTTCGACGAATTGCTAGTGTAATTCGATTGGAATTGAGCCAATGAAAAGTGGTTTTTGATTTCATGAACACTTCGGGTTTGTTCGTTTTTGGCGAATTGCTAGTCTAATTCAATTGGAATCGAGCCAATGAAAAGTGGTTTTTGATTTCATGATCACTTCGGGTTTGTTCATTTTTGGCAAATTGCTAGTCTAATTCGATTGTAATCGACTTAATGAAAAATGGTTTTTGATCTCGTGATAACTTCGGGTTCATTCGTTTTTGGCGTATTGCTAGTCTAATTCAATTGGAATCGAGTCAATGTAAAGTTGTTTTTGATTTCATGATAACTTCAGGTTTGTTCGTTTTTGGCCAATTGCTAGTCTAATTCGATTGGAATCGAGTAAATGAAAAGTGGTTTTTTATGTTTGTTCATTTTTGGCGAATTGCTAGTATAATTCGATTAAAGTCGAGCAATTGAGAAGTGGTTTTTGATTTCATGATAACTTCGGGTTTGTTTGTTTTTCGCGAATTTCTAGTTTAATTCAATTGGAATCAAGCCAATGAAAAGTAGTTTTTGATTTCAAGAACAATTCGGGGTTGTTCTTTTTGGCGAATTGCTAGTCTTATTCGATTGGAATCGAGCCAATGAAAAGTGGTTTGTAATTTCATGATAACCTGGAATTTTTTGTTTTGGCGAATTGTTAGTCTACTTCAATTGGAATCGAGCCAATGAAAAGTGGTTTTTGATTTCACGATAACTTCGGGTTTGTTCATTTTTGGCGAATTGCTAGCCTAACTCAATTGGAATCGAGCCAATGAAAAGTGGTTTTTGATTTCATGATCACTTCGAGGTTGTTCATTTTTGGCGAATTGCTAGTCTTATTCGATTGGAATCGAGCCAATGAAAAGTGGTTTATGATTTCATGATAACTTGGTGATTTTCATTTTTGTTGAATTGCTAGTCTACTTCGATTGGAATCGAGCCAATGAAAAGTGGTTTTTGATTTCATGATGATTTCGGGTTTGTTCATTTTTGGCGAATTGCTAGCCTAACTCAATTGGAATCGAGGCAATGAAAATTGGTCTTTGCTTTCGAGGTAACTTCGGGGTTGTTCATTTTTGGTGAATTGCTAGTCTTATTTGTTTGGGATCGAGCAAATGAAAAGTTTGTTTTCATTTAATGATAACTTCGGGTTTGTTCATTTTTGGTGAATTGCTATTCTAATTCGATTGGAATCAAGACGATGAAAAGTGGTTTTTGATTTCATGATCACTACGGGTTTCTTCGTTTTTGGTGAATTGCTATTCTAATTCGATTGGAATCAAGCTAATGAAAAGTGGTTTTTGATCTCATGATAACTTTGGGTTCGTTCGTTTTTGGTGAATGGCTAGTCTAATTCGATTGGAATCGACCTAATGAAAAGTGGCTTGTGATTTCATGATTACTCCATGTTTGTTCGTTTCTGACGAATTGCTAGTCTAACACAATTGGAATTGAACCAATGAAAAGTTGTTTTTGGTTTCAAGATAACTTCGGGTTTGTTCATTTTTAGCTAATTACTAGTCTAATTCGTTTGGAATCGAGCAAATGAAAAGTGGTTTTTGAGGTTTGTTCATTTTTGGAGAATTGCTAGTGTAATTCGATTGGAATCGTGCCAATGAAAAGTGGTTTTCGATTTCATGATAACTTCGAGTTTGTTCATTTTTGGTGACCTGCTACTCTAATTCGATTGGTATCGAGCCAATGAAAAGTGATTTTCGATTTCATGATAACTTCAAGGTTTTATTCATTTTTGATGAATTGCTAATCTAGTTCAATTGGAATCAAGCTAATGAAAAGTGGTGTTTGATTTCATGATCACTTCGGGTTTGTTCATTTTTGGCGAATTGCTAGTCTAAATCGATTGCAGTCGAGCCAATGAAAAGTTGTTTTTGATTTCATGGTCAATTGTGGTTTAATCGTTTTTGGCGAATTACTAGTCTAACTCGATTGGAATAGAGCCAATGAAAAGTGGTTTTTGACTTCATGATCACTTCGGGTTTGTTCATTTTTGGCAAATTGCTAGTCTAACTCGATTGGAATCGAGCCAATGAAAAGTGGCTTTTGATTTCAAGATAACTTCGGGTTTGTTCATTTCTGGAGAATTCCTAGTCTAATTCGATTGGAATCGAGCCAATGAAAAGTCTGATTTCAAGAAAACTTTGGGTTTGTTCATTTTTGGCGAGTTGCAAGTGTAATTCTGTTGGAATCGTGCAATGAAAGTGGTTTTCGATTTCATGATAACTTCAGGGTTGTTCATTTTTAACGAATTGCTAATCTAGTTCAATTGGAATCAAGCTAATGAAAAGTGGTGTTTGATTTCATGATCACTTCGGGTTTGTTCATTTTTGGCGAATTGCTAGTCTAATTCGATTTGAGTCAAGCCAATGAAAAGTCATTTTTGATTTCATGATCAATTGTGGTTTAATCATTTTTTTGCGAATTGCTAGTCTAACTTGATTGGAATCGAGCCAATGAAAGGTGGTTTCAATGAAAGGTGGTTTTTGATTTCATGATAACTTCGGGTTTGTTCGTTTTTGGCGAATTGCTTGTCTACTTCGATTGGAATCAAGCCAATGAAAAGTGCTTTTTGATTTCAAGATAACTTGAGTTTGTTCGTCTTTGGCGAATTGCTAGTCTAATTCGATGGGAATCGATCCAATGAAAAGTGGTTTTTGATTTCTTGATAATTATGGATTTGTTCATTTTTGGCGAATTGCTAGTCTAATTCAATTGGAATCGAGCCAATGTAAAGTTGTTTTTGATTTCATGATAAATTCGGGTTTGTTCGTTTTTGGCGAATTGCTAGTCTAATTCGATTGGAATCGAGCCAACGAAAAGTGTTTTTCGATCTCATGATAACTTCAGGTTTGTTCATTTTTGGTAAATTACTAGTCGAATTTGATTGGAATCGAGCCAATGAAAAGTGATTTTTGATTTCAAGATAACTTCGGGTTTGTTCATTTCTGGCGAATTCCTAGTCTAATTCGATTGGAATCGAGCCAATGAAAAGTTTGATTTCAAGAAAACTTCGGGTTTGTTCATTTTTGGCAAATTGCTAGTGTAATTCTATTGGAATCGTGCAATGAAAAGTGGTTATCGATTTCATGATAACTTCGGGGTTGTTCATTTTTTGACAAATTGCTAATCTAGTTCAATTGCTATCAAGCTAATGAAAAGTGGTGTTTGATTTCATGATCACTTCGGGTTTGTTCATTTTTGGCGAATTGCTAGTCTAATTCGATTGGAGTCGAGCCAATGAAAAGTTGTTTTTGATTTCATGATCAATTGTGGTTTAATCATTTTTGGCGAATTGCTAGTCTAACTCGATTGAAATCGAGCAATGAAAGGTGGTTTTTGATTTCCTCATAACTTCGGGTTTGTTCGTTTTTGGCGAATTGCTTGTCTACTTCGATTGGAATCGAGCCAATGAAAAGTGGTTTTTGATTTCTTGATAATTATGGGTTTGTTCGTTTTTGGCGAATTGCTGGTCTAATTGAATTGGAATCGAGCCAACGTAAAGTTGTTTTTGATTTCATGATAAATTCGGGTTTGTTCATTTTTGGCGAATTGCTAGTCTAATTCGATTGGAATCGAGCCAACGAAAAGTGTTTTTTGATCTCATGATAACTTCAGGTTTGTTCGTTTTTGGCAAATTGCTAGTCGAATTCGATTGGAATCGAGCCAATGAAAAGTGGTTTTTGATCTCATGAAAACTTCGAGTTTGTTCGTTCTTGGCGAATTACTAGTCTAATTCGATTGGAATCAAGCCAATGAAAGGCCTAATTCGATTGGAATCGAGCCAATGAAAAGTGGTTTCTGATCTCATGATAACTTCAGGTTTGTTCGTTTTTGGCGAATTGCTAGTCTAATTCGATTGGAATCGAGCCAATGAAAAGAGGTATTTGATTTCATGATCACTTTAGGTTTGTTCGTTTTTGGTGAATTGCTAGTCTAATTCGATTGGAATCGAGCTAATGAAAAGGGGTTTTTGATCTCACGATAACTTTTCTTTTGTTTCGTTTTTGGCGAATTGCTAGTCTAATTCGATTGGAATCGAGCCTATGAAAACTGGTTTTTGATTTCATGATCACTTCGGGTTTGTTCATTTTTGGTGAGTTACTAGTGTAGTTCGATTGGAATCGAGCTAACGAAAAGTGGTTTTTGATCTCATGATAACTCCGAGTTCGTTCATTTTTTGCGAATTACGAGTTTAATTCGATTCGAATCGAACCAATGAAAAGTGGTTTGTGATTCATGATAACTTTGGGTTTGTTCGTTTCTGACGAATAGCTTGTCTAACTCAATTGGAATCGAGTTAATCAAAAGTGGTTTTTGGTTTCAAGATAACTTCGGGTTTGTTCGTTTTTGCAGAATTGCTAGTCTAATTCGTTTGGAATCGAGCAAATGAAAAGCGGTTTTTGAGGTCTATTCATTTTTGGCGAATTGCTTGTTTAATTCGATTGGAATCGAGCTAATGAAAAGTGGTTTTTGATTTTATGATAACTTCGGGTTTGTTCATTTTTGGCCAATTGCAAGTCTAATTTGATTGGAATCGATCCAATGAAAAGCGATTTTTGATTTCTTGATAATTACGGGGCTGTTCATTTTTGGCGAATTGCTAGTCTAATTCAATTGGAATCGAGCTAATGTAAAGTTGTTTTTGATTTCATGATAACTTCGGGTTTTTCATTTTTGGCGAATTACTAGTCTAATTCGATTGGAATCGAGCCAATGGAAAGTGTTTTTTGATCTCATGATAACTTCAGGTTTGTTCGTTTTAGGCGAATTGCTAGTCGAATTCGATTGGAATCAAGCCAAGGAAAAGTGGTTTTTGATCTCATGAAAACTTCGGGTTTGTTCATTTTTGGCGAATTACTAGTCTAATTTGATTGGAATCAAGCCAATGAAAAGTCTAATTCGATTGGAATCGAGCCAATGAAAAGTGGTTTTTGATCTCTTGATAACTTCAGATTTGTTCATTTTTGGCGAATCGCTAGTCTAATTCGATTGGAATTGAGCCAATGAAAAGTGGTTTTTGATTTAATGATAACTTCGGGTTTGTTCGGTTTTGGCGAATTGCTAGTCTAATTCAATTGGAATCGAGCTAATGAAAAGTGGTTTTTGATTTCATGATCACTTCGGGTTTGTTCGTTTTTGGCGAATTGCTAGTCTAATTCGATTGGAATCGACTTAATGAAAAATGGTTTTGATCTCGTGATACCTTCAGGGTCATTCGTTTTTGGCGAATTGCTAGTCTAATTCGATTGGAATCGAGCCAATGTAAAGTTATTTTTGATTTCATGATAACTTCGAGTTTGTTCGTTTTTGGCGAATTGCTAGTCTAATTCGATTGGAATCGAGCCAATGAAAAGTGATTTTTGATCTCATGATAACTTCAGGTTTGTTCATTTTTTGCGAATTGCTAGTCGAATTCAATTGGAATCGAGTAAATGAAAAGTGGTTTTTGATCTCATGAAAACTTTGGATTTGTTCATTTTTGGCAAATTACTAGTCTAATTCGATTGGAATCAAGCCAATGAAAAGTCTAATTCAATTGGAATCGAGCCAATGAAAAGTGATTTTTGATCTCATGATAACTTCCGTTTTGCTCATTTTTGGCGAATTGTTAGTCTAATTCGATCGGAATCGAGCCAATGAAAAGTGGTTTTTGATTTAATGATCACTTCGGGTTTGTTTGTTCTTGGCGAATTGCTAGTCTAAGTCGATTGGAATCGAGCCAATGAAAAACGGTTTATGATTTCATGATCACTTTACGTTTGTTCATTTTTGGTGAATTGCTAGTCTAATTCGATTGGAATCGAGCTAATGAAAAGTGGTTTTTGATCTCATGATAACTTTGGGTTCGTTCGTTTCCGGCGAATTTGTAGTCTAATTCGATTGGAATCGAGGCAATGAAAAGTTGTTTTTGATTTCATGATCACTTCGGGTTTGTTCATTTTTACTGAGTTACCAGTCTAATTCGAATGGAATCGAGCTAATGAAAAGTGGTTTTTGATGCCATGATAACTTTGAGTTCGTTCGTTTTTGGCAAATTTCTAGTTTAATTCGATTAGAATTGAGCCATTGAAAAGTGGTTTGTGATTTCATGACAACTTCGGGTTTGTTCGTTTCTAGCGAATTGCTAGTCTAACTCAATTGGAATCGAACCAATGAAAAGTGGTTTTTGGTTTCAAGATAACTTCGGGTTTGTTCGTTTTTGGCGAATTTTTAGTCTAATTCGTTTGGAATCGAGCAAATGAAAAGTGGATTCTGAGGTTTGTTCATTTTGGCGAATTGCTAGTCTAATTCGATTGGAATCGAGCCAAGGAAAAGTTGTTTTTAATTTCATGATAACTATAGGTTTGTTCGTTATTGGCGAATTGCTAATCTAATTCGATTGGAATCGAGCAATTGTAAAGTTGTTTTTGATTTCATGATCACTTCGAGTTTGTTCATTTTTGGCAAATTGCTAGTCTAATTCGATTGGAATCGAGCCAATGAAAAGTGGTTTTTGATCTCTTGATAACTTCAGGTTTGTTCATTTTTAGCGAATTGCTAGTCTAATTCGATGGAATCAAGCTAATGAAAAGTGATTTTTGACCTCATAATAACTTTAGGTTTGTTCGTTTTTGGCAAATTGCTCGTCTAATTCGATTGGAATCAAGCCAATGAAAAGTCTAATTCGATTGGAATCGAGCCAATGAAAAGTGGTTTTTGATTTCATGATCATTTCGGGTTTTTTCGTTTTTGGCGAATTGCTAGTCTAATTCGATTGGAATCGGACTAATGAAAAATGGTTTTTGATCTCGTGATAACTTCAGGTTCGTTTGTTTTTGGCGAATTGCTAGTCTAATTCGATTGGAAATGAGCAAATGAAAAGTTGTTTTTGATGTCATGATAACTTCAGGTTTGTTCAGTTTTGGTGAATTGCTAGTCCAATTCGATTGTAATCGAGCCAATGAAAAGTGATTTTTGATTTCATGATCACTTCAGGTTGGTTCGTTTTTGGTGAATTGCTAGTCTAATTCGATTGGAATTGAGCTAATGAAAAGTGGTTTTTGATCTCATGATAACTTTGGGTTTGTTCGTTTTCGGCGAATGTTAGTCTGATTCGATTGGAATCGAGCCAATGAAAAGTGATTTTTGATTTCATGATTACTTCGGGTTTGTTCATTTTTGGTGAGTTACTAGTCTAATTCGATTGGAATCGAGCCGATAAAATATGGTTTGTGATTTCATGATGACATCGGGTTTGTTCGTTTTTGGCAAATTACTAGTCTTATTCGATTGGAATCAAGCCAATGAAAAGTGGTTTATGATTTCATGATAACTTGGTGTTTTTCGTTTTTGGCGAATTGCTAGTCCACTTCGATTGGAATCGAGCCAATGAAAAGTGGTTTTTGTTTTCATGATAACTTCGTGCTTGTTCATTTTTGGCGAATTGCTAGCCTAACTCAATTGGAATCGAGCCAATGAAAAGTGGTTTTTGATTTCATGATCACTTCAGGGTTGTTCGTTTTTGGCAATTGCTAGTCTTATTCGATTGGAATCGAGCCAATGAAAAGTGGTTTATGATTTCATGATAAGTAGGTGTTTTTCATTTTTGGCGAATTGCTAGCCTAATCATTTGGAATCGAGCCAATGAAAAGTGGTCTTTGCTTTCGAGGTAACTTCGGGGTTGTTCATTTTTGGCGAATTGCAAGTCTTATTCGTTTGGGATCGAGGAAATGAAAAGTGCTTTTTCATTTAATGATAACTTCGGGTTTGTTCATTTTTGACGAATTACTAGTCTAATTTGATTGGAATCAGGCCAATGAAAAGTGGTCTTTGATTTCATGATCACTACGGGTTTGTTTTTTTTTGGTGAATTGCTATTCTAATTCGATTGGAATCGAGCTAATGAAAAGTGGTGTTTGATCTCATGATAACTTCGAGTTTGTTCATTTTTGGTGAATGGCTAGTCTAATTCGATTGGAATCAACACAATGAAAAGTGGCTAGTGATTTCATGATTACTCCGGGTTTGTTCATTTTTGGCGAATTACTAGTCTAATTCGATTGGAATCGATCAAATGAAAAGTAGTTTTTGATTTCATGATCACTTCGGGTTTGTTCATTTTTGGTGAGTCCCTAGTCGAATTCAATTGGAATCGAGACAATGAAAAGTGGTTTTTGATTTCATGATCACTTCGTGTTTGTTCATTTTTGGCGAATTGCTAGTCTAACTCGATTGGAATCGAGCCAACGAAAAGTGGTTTTTGATTTCAAGATAACTTCTGGTTTGTTCGTTTCTGGCGAATTCCTAGTCTAATTCGATTGGAATCGAGCCAATGAAAAGTGGTTTGTGATTTCATGATAACTTCAGGTTTGTTCATTTTTGGTGAATTGCTAGTGTAATTCGATTGGAATCGTGCAATGAAAAGTGGTTTTCAATTTCATGATAACTTCGAGGTTGTTCATTTTTGACGAATTGCTAATCTAGTTCAATTCGAATCAAGCTAATGAAAAGTGGTGTTTGATTTCATGATCACTTTGGGTTTGTTCTTTTTGACGAATTGCTAGTCTAATTCGATTGGAGTCAAGCCAATGAAAAGTTGTTTTTGATTTCATGGTCACTTGTGGTTTAATCATTTTTGGCGAATTACTAGTCTAACTCGATTGGAATGGAGCCAATGAAAAGTGGTTTTCGATCTCATGAAAGCATCGGGCTTGTTCGTTCTTGGCGAATTACTAGTCTAATTCGATTGGAATCAAGGCAATGAAAAGTCTAATTCGATTGGAATCTAGCCAATGAAAAGTGGTTTTTGATCTCATGATAACTTCAGGTTTGTTCGTTTTTGGCGAATTGCTAGTCTACTTCGATTGGAATCGAGCCAATGAAAAGAGGTTTTAGATTTCAAGATCACTTCAGGTTTTTTCATTTTTGACGAATTCCTAGTCTGCTTCGATTGGAATGGAGCCAATGAAAAGAGGTTTTTGATTTTGTGATCACTTCAGGTTTGTTCGTTTTTGGTGAATTGCTAGTCTAGTTCGATTGGAATTGAGCTAATGAAAAGTGGTTTTTGTTCTCATGATAACTTCGAGTTCGTTCATTTTTGGCGAATTACTAGTTTAATTCGATTGGAATCGAACCAATGAGAAGTGGTTTGTGATTCATGATAACTTCGGGTTTGTTCGTTTCTGACGAATAGCTTGTCTAACTCAATTGGAATGGAGCCAATGAAAAGTGATTTTTGGTTTCAAGATAACTTCGGATTTGTTCGTTTTTGCATAATTGCTAGTCTAATTCATTTGGAATCGAGCAAATGAAAAGAGGTTTTTGAGGTTTGTTCATTTTTTGGCCTATTGCTTGTTTAATTCGATTGGACTCGAGCAAATGAAAAGTGGTTTTTGATTTCATGATAACTTCAGGTTTGTTCGTTTTTGGCCAATTGCTAGTCTAATTCGATTGGAATCGAGCCAATGAAAAGTGGTTTTTGATTTCTTGATAATTACGGGTTTGTTCGTTTTTAGCGAATTGCTAGTCTAATTCAATTGGAATCAAACCAATGTAAAGTTGTTTTGATTTCATGATGACTTTGGGTTTTTCATTTTTGGCGAATTGCTAGTCTAATTCGATTGGAATCGAGCCAATGAAAAGTGTTTTTCGATCTCATGATAATTTCAGGTTTGTTCGTTTTTGGCGAATTGCTAGTCGAATTTGATTGGAATCGAGCCAATGAAAAGTGGTTTTTGATCTCATGAAAACTACGGGTTTGTTTGTTTTTAGCGAATTACTAGTCTAATTCGATTGAAATCAAGCCAATGAAAAGTCTAATTCGATTGGAATCGAGCCAATGAAAAGTGGTTTTTGATTTAATGATAATTTCGGGCTTGTTCATTTTTGGTGAATTGCTAGTCTAATTCGATTGGAATTGAACCAGTGAAAAGTGGTTTTTGATTTCATGATCACTTCAGGTTTGTTCGTTTTTGACGAATTGCTAGTCTAATTTGATTGGAATCGACTTAACGAAATATGGTTTTTGATCTCGTGATAACTTCGGGTTCATTTGTTTTTGGCGAATTGCTAGTATAATTCGATTGGAATCGAGCCGATGTAAAGTTGTTTTTGATTTCATGATAACTTCGGGTTTGTTTTTTTTTGGCGAATTGCTAGTCTAATTCGATTGGAATCGAACCAACGAAAAGTGTTTTTTGATCTCATGATAACTTCAGGTTTGTTCATTTTTGGCGAATTACTAGTCGAATTCGGTTGGAATCGAGCCAATGAAAAGTGGTCTTCGATCTCATGAAAACATCGGGTTTGTTCGTTCTTGGCGAATTACTAGTCTAATTCGATTGGAATCAAGCCAATGAAAAGTCAAATTCGATTGGAATGGAGCCAATAAAAAGTGGTTTTTGATCTCATGATAACTTCAGGTTTGTTCTTTTTGGCGAATTGCTAGTCTACTTCGATTGGAATCGAGCCAATGAAAAGAGGATTTTGATTTCATGATCACTTCAGGTTTGTTCCTTTTTAGCCAATTGCTAGTCTACTTCGATTGGAATTGAGCCAATGAAAAGGGGTTTTTGATTTCATGATCACTTCAGGTTTGTTCATTTTTGGTGAATTGCAAGTTTAGTTTGATTGGAATCGAGCTAATGAAAAGTGGTTTTTGATCTCATGATAACTTTGGGTTCGTTCGTTTTTGGCGAACAGCTAGTCTAATTCGATTGGAATCGAGCCTATGAAAACTGAATTTTGATTTCATGATCACTTCAAGTTTATTCATTTTTGGTGAGTTACTAGTCTAATTCAATTGGAATCGAGCTAATGAAAAGTGATTTTTGATCTCATGATAACTTCGAGTTCGTTCATTTTTCGCGAATTACTAGTTTAATTCGATTGAAATCGAACCAATGAAAAGTGGTTTGTGATTCATGATAACTTCGGGTTTGTTCTTTTCTGACGAATAGCTTGTCTAACTCAATTGGAATGGAGCAAATGAAAAGTGGTTTTTGGTTTCAAGATAACTTCGGGTTTGTTCATTTTTGCAGAATTGCTAGTCTAATTCATTTGGAATCGAGCAAATGAAAAGGGGTTTTTGAGGTTTGTTCATTTTTGGCGCATTGCATGTTCAATTCGATTGGAATCGAGCTAATGAAAAGTGATTTTTGATCTCATGAAAACTTCGGGTTTGTTCGTTTTTGACAAATTACTAGTCTAATTCGATTGGAATCAAGCCAATGAAAAGTCTAATTCGATTGGAATCTAGCCAATGAAAAGTGGTTTTTGATCTCACGATAACTTCAGGTTTGTTCATTTTTGGCGAATTGATAGTCTACTTCGATTGGAATCGAGCCAATGAAAAGAGGTTTTAGATTTCATGATTGCTTCAGGTTTGTTCGTTTTGGCGAATTTTGATTTCATGATCACTTCAAGTTTATTCATTTTTGGTGAGTTACTAGTCTAATTCAATTGGAATCGAGCTAATGAAAACTGAATTGCTAGTCTACTTCGATTGGAATGGAGCCAATGAAAAGAGGTTTTTGATTTCGTGATCACTTCAGGTTTGTTCGTTTTTGGCGAATTGCTAGTCTACTTCGATTGGAATCTCGCCAATGAAAAGAGGTTTTAGATTTCAAGATCAATTCAGGTTTTTTCGTTTTTGACGAATTACTAGTCTACTTCGATTGGAATGGAACCAATGAAAAGAGGTTTTTGATTTTGTGATCACTTCAGGTTTGTTCGTTTTTGGTGAATTGCTAGTCTAGTTCGATTGGAATTGAGCTAATGAAAAGTGGTTTTTGTTCTCATGATAACTTCGAGTTCGTTCATTTTTGGCGAATTACTAGTTTAATTCGATTGGAATCGAACCAATGAGAAGTGGTTTGTGATTCATGATAACTTCGGGTTTGTTCGTTTCTGACGAATAGCTTGTCTAACTCAATTGGAATGGAGCCAATGAAAAGTGGTTTGTGGTTTCAAGATAACTTCGGGTTTGTTCATTTTTGCATAATTGCTAGTCTAATTCATTTGGAATCGAGCAAATGAAAAGAGGTTTTTGAGGTTTGTTCATTTTTGGCGTATTGCTTGTTTAATTCGATTGGAATCGAGCTAATGAAAAGTGGTTTTTGATTTCATGATAACTTCAGGTTTGTTCGTTTTTGGCCAATTGCTAGTCTAATTCGATTGGAATCGAGCCAATGAAAAGTGGTTTTTGATTTCTTGATAATTACGGGTTTGTTCGTTTTTAGCGAATTGCTAGTCTAATTCAATTGGAATCGAGCCAATGTAAAGTTGTTTTTGATTTCATGATGACTTTGGGTTTTTCGTTTTTGGCGAATTGCTAGTCTGATTCGATTGGAATCGAGCTAATGAAAAGTGTTTTTTGATCACATGATAATTTCAGGTTTGTTCGTTTTTGGCGAATTGCTAGTCGAATTCGATTGGAATCGAGCCAATGAAAAGTGGTTTTTGATCTCATGAAAACTACGGGTTTGTTTGTTTTTAGCGAATTACTAGTCTAATTCGATTGAAATCAAGCCAATGAAAAGTCTAATTCGATTGGAATCGAGCCAATGAAAAGTGGTTTTTGATCTCATGATAACTTCAGGTTTTATCATTTTTGGCGAATTGCTAGTTTAATTCAATTGGAATCGAGCCAATGAAAAGTGGTTTTTTATTTATTGATAATTTCGGGCTTTTTCATTTTTGGTGAATTGCTAGTCTAATTCGATTGGAATCGAACCAGTGAAAAGTGGTTTTTGATTTCATGATCACTTCGGGTTTGTTCGTTTTTGACGAATTGCTAGTCTAATTTGATTGGAATCGACATAATGAAAAATGGTTTTTGATCTCGTGATAACTTCGGGTTCATTTGTTTTTGGCGAATTGCTAGTATAATTCGATTGGAATCGAGCCAATGTAAAGTTGTTTTTGATTTCATGATAACTTCGGGTTTGTTTGTTTTTGGCGAATTGCTAGTCTAATTCGATTGGAATCGAACCAACGAAAAGTGTTTTTTGATCTCATGATAACTTCAGGTTTGTTCATTTTTGGCGAATTGCTAGTCGAATTCGGTTGGAATCGAGCCAATGAAAAGTGGTCTTCGATCTCATGAAAACATCGGGTTTGTTCGTTCTTGGCGAATTACTAGTCTAATTCGATTGGAATCAAGCCAATGAGAAGTCAAATTCGATTGGAATGGAGCCAATAAAAAGTGGTTTTTGATCTCATGATAACTTCAGGTTTGTTCATTTTTGGCGAATTGCTAGTCTACTTCGATTGGAATCGAGCCAATGAAAAGAGGTTTTTGATTTCATGATCACTTCAGGTTTGTTCGTTTTTGGCGAATTGCTAGTCTACTTCGACTGGAATCAAGCCAATGAAAAGAGGTTTTTGATTTCATGATCACTTCAGGTTTGTTCATTTTTGGTGAATTGCAAGTCTAGTTCGATTGGAATCGAGCTAATGAAAAGTGGTTTTTGATCTCATGATAACTTTGGGTTCGTTCGTTTTTTGCGAATTGCTAGTCTAATTCGATTGGAATCGAACCTATGAAAACTGCTTTTTGATTTCATGATCACTTCGGGTTTGTTCATTTTCGGTGAGTTACTAGTCTAATTCAATTGGAATTGAGCTAATGAAAAGTGATTTTTGATCTCATGATAACTTCGAGTTTGTTCATTTTTGGCGAATTACTAGTTTAATTCGATTGGAATCGAACCAATGAAAAGTGGTTTGTGATTCATGATAACTTCGGGTTTGTTCTTTTCTGTCGAATAGCTTGTCTAACTTAATTGGAATGGAGCCAATGAAATGTGGTTTTTGGTTTCAAGGTAACTTCGGGTTTGTTCATTTTTGCAGAATTGCTAGTCTAATTCATTTGGGATCGAGCAAATGAAAAGGGGTTTTTGAGGTTTGTTCATTTTTGGCGCATTGCTTGTTCAATTCGATTGGAATCGAGCTAATGAAAAGTGGTTTTTGATTTCATGATAACTTCAGGTTTGTTCGTTTTTGGCCAATTGCTAGTCTAATTCGATCGGAATCGAGGCAACGAGAAGTGGTTTTTGATTTCATGATAACTTCAGGTTTGTTCGTTTTTGGCCAATTGCTAGTCTAATTCGATCGGAATCGAGGCAACGAGAAGTGGTTTTTGATTTCTTGATAATTACGGGTTCGTTCGTTTTCGGCGAATTGCTAGTCTAATTCAATTGGAATCGAGCCAATGTAAAGTTTTTTTTTGATTTCATGATAACTTCGGGTTTTTTGTTTCTGGCGAATTTCTAGTCTAATTCGATTGGAATTGAGCCAATGAAAAGTGTTTTTTTATCTCATGATAATTTCAGGTTTGTTCGTTTTTGGCAAATTACTAGTCGAATTCGATTGGAATCGAGCCAATGAAAAGTGGTTTTTGATCTCATGAAAACTTCGAGTTTGTTCGTTTTTGGCGAATTACTATTCTAATTCGATTGGAATCAAGCCAATGAAAAGTCTAATTCGATTGGAATCTAGCCAATGAAAAGTGGTTTTTGATCTCATAATAACTTCAGGTTTGTTCGTTTTTGGCGAATTGCTAGTCTACTTCGATTGGAATTGAGCCAATGAAAAGAGGTTTTTATTTCATGATCACTTCAGGTATGTTCGTTTTTGGCGAATTGCTAGTCTACTTCGATTGGAATGGAGCCAATGAAAAGAGGTTTTTGATTTCGTGATCACTTCAGGTTTGTTCATTTTTGGGGAACTGCTAGTCTAGTTCGATTGGAATCGAGCTAATGAAAAGTGGTTTTTGATCTCATGATAACTTTGGGTTCGTTCGTTTTTGGCGAATTGCTAGTCTAATTTGATTGGAATCGAGCCAATGTAAAGTTGTTTTTGATTTCATGATAGTTCGAGTTTGTTCATTTTTGGCGAATTGCTAGTCTAATTCAATTGGAATCGAGCCAATGAAAAGTGATTTTTGATCTCATGATAACTTCAGGCTTGTTCATTTTTGGCGAATTGCTAGTCGAATTCGATTGGAATCGAGCTAATGAAAAGTGATTTTTGATCTCATGAAAACTTCGGGTTTGTTCATTTTTGCCGAATTGCTAGTCTAATTCAATTGGAATCAAGCCAATGAAAAGTCTAATTCGATTGGAATCGCGCCAATGAAAAGTGGTTTTTCATCTCATGATAACTTCCGATTTGCTCATTTTTGCGAATTGTTAGTCTAATTCGATTGGAATCGAGCCATTGAAAAGTAATTTTTGATTTAATGATAACTTTGGGTTTGTTTGTTTTTGGCGAATTGCTAGTCTAATTCGATTGGAATTTCATGATCACTTCGGGTTTGTTCCTTTTTTGCGAATTGCTAGTCTAATTTGATTGGAATCTACCTAATGAAAAATGGTTTTTGATCTTGTGATAACTTCAGGTTCGTTCGTTTTTAGCGAATTGCTAGTCTAATTCGATTGGAATCGAGCAAATGAAAAGTTGTTTTTGATTTCATGATAACTTTGGGTTTGTTCATTTTTGGCGAATTGCTAGTCCAACTCGATTGGAATCGAGCCAATGAAAAGTGGTTTTTGATTTCAAGATAATTTCGGGTTTGTTCCTTTTTGGTGAATTGCTAGTCTAATTCTATTGGAATCGAGCCAATGAAAAGTGGTTTGTGATTTCATAATAACTTCAGGTTTGTTCATTTTTGGCCAATTGCTTGTATAATTCGATTACAATCGTGCAATGAAAAGTGGTTTTCGATTTCACGGTGACTTCAGGGTTGTTCATTTTTGGCGAATTGCTAATCTGATTCGATTGGAATCAAGCCAATGAAAAGTGTTGTTTGATTTCATGATCACTTCGGGTTTGTTAGTTTTTGGCGAATTGCTAGTCTAATTTAACTGGAGTCGAGCCAATAAAAAGTGGTTTTTTATTTCATAATCGCTTGGGGTTTAATCGTTTTTGGCGAATTGCTAGTCTAACTCGATTGGAATCAAGCCAATGAAAAGTGGATTTTGATTTCAAGATAATTTCGGGTTTGTTCCTTTTTGGCGAATTGCTAGTCTAATTTTATTGGAATCAAGCCAATGAAAAGTGGTTTGTGATTTCATGATAACTTCGGGTTTGTTCATTTTCGGCGAATTGCTAGTGTAATACGATTGGAATCGTGCAATGAAAAGTGGTTTTCGATTTCACGATGACTTCAGGGTTGTTCATTTTTGGCAAATTGCTAATCTGATTCGATTGGAATCAAGCCAATGAAAAGTGCTGTTTGATTTCATGATCACTTCAGGTTTTTTCGGTTTTGGCTAATTGCTAGTCTATTTTGATTGGAGTCGAGCCAATGAAAAGTGGTTTTCGATTTCATGATCACTTGGGGTTTAATCGTTTTTTGCGAATTGCTTGTCTATTGCGATTGGAATCGAGCCAATGAAAAGTGGTTTTTGGTTTCATGATAACTTCGGGATTGTTCATTTTTGGCGAATTGCTAGACTAATTCGATTGGAAACGCGACAATGAAAAGTGGTTTTTGATTTCACGATAACTTCGGGTTTGTTCATTTTTGGCAAATTTCTAGTCTAATTCAGTTTGAATCGAGCCAATGAAAAGTGGTTTTTGATTTCAGGATAACTTTGGATTTTTTCATTTTTGGCGAATTGCTAGTCTAATTCGATGGGAATCGAGCCAATAAAAAGTGGTTCTGATTTTATGATAACTTTGGATATGTTCATTTTTGGAGAATTGCTAGACTAATTCGATTGGAATAGAGCCAATGAAAAGTGGTTTTCGATTTCATGATAACTTCAGCTTTGTTCAGTTTTGACGAATTGCTTGTCTAATTCAGTTTGAATCGAGCCAATGAAAAGTGTCTTTTGATTTCATGATAACTTCGGCTTTGTTCATTTTTGGCGAATTGCTAGTCTAAGTCGATTGGAATCGAGCCAATGAAAAGTGGTTTTGATTTCATGATAACTTCGGGTTTGTTCGTTTTTGGCGAATTACTAGTCTACCTCGATTGGAATCGAGTCAATGAAAAGTGGATTTTGATCTCATTGTAACTTCAGGTTTGTTCTTTTTTTGCGAATTGCTAGTCTAATTCGATTGGAATCGAGCCAATGAAAAGTGATTTTTGATCTCATGATAACTTCGGGTTTGTCCGTTTTTGGCAAATTGCTAGTCTAATTCGACTGGAATCAAGCCAATGAAAAGTCTAATTCGATTGGAATCGAGCAAATGAAAAGTGGTTTTTGATCTCATGATAACTTCGGGTTTGTTCATTTTTGGCGAATTGCTAGTCTAATTCGATTGGAATAAAGCCAATGAAAAGTCAAATTCGATTGGAATCGAGCAAATGAAAAGTGGTTTTTGATCTCATGATGACTTCGGGTTTGCTTGTTTTTGGCGAATTGTTAATCTAATTCGATCGGAATCGAGCCGATGAAAATTGGTTTTTGATTTAATGATAACTTCGGGTTTGTTCATTTTTTACGAATTGCAAGTCTAATTCGATTGGAATCGAGCCCATGAAAAGTGGTTTTTGATTTCATGATCACTTCGGGTTTGTTCATTTTTGGCAAATTGCCAGTCTAATTAGATTGGAATCGACCTAATGAAAAATAGTTTTTGATTTCATGATAACTTCGGGTTCGTTCATTTTTGGCGAATTGCTAGTCTAATTCAATTGGAATTGAGCAAATGAAAAGTAGTTTTTGATTTCATGATAAATTCGGGTTTGTTCATTTTTGGCAAATTGCTAGTTTAAATCGATTGGAATCAAGTCAATGAAAAGTTGTTTTTAATTTCATGATAACTTCGGGTTTGTTCATTTTTGGCTAATTACTAGTCTAATTTGATTAGAATCGTGCCAATGAGAAGTGGTTTTTGATTTCATGATAACTTTGGGTTTGATCGTTTTTGGCGAATTGCTAGTCTAATTTGATTGGAATCAAGCTAATGGAAAGTGGTTTTTGATTTCATGATAACTTTGGGTTTCTTCTTTTTTTGCGAATTGCTCTTCTAATTCGTTTGGAATCGAGCCAATTAAGAGTGGTTTTTAATTTCATGATAGCTTCGGGTTTGTTCATTTTTGGCGAATTGATAGTCTAATTCGATTGGAATCGAGCCAATGAAAAGTGGTTTTTGATTTCATGATCACTTCGGGTTTGTTCATTTTTGGTAAGTTCCTAGTCTAATTCGATTGTAATCGAGCTAATGTAAAGTGGTTTTTGATATCATGATAACTTTGAGTTCGTTCGTTTTTGGCGAATTACTAGTTTAATTCGATCGGAATCGAGCCAATGAAAATTGGTTTCTGATTTCATGACAACTTCGGGTTTGTTGGTTTCTAGCGAATTGCTAGTCTAACTCAATTGGAATCGATCCAATGAAAAGTTGTTTTTGGTTTCAAGATAACTTCGGGTTTGTTCATTTTTGGCGAATTACTAGTTTAATTCGATCGGAATCGAGCCAATAAAAAGTGGGTTTTTTTTTCATGAAAACTTGGAGTTTGTTCGTTTTTCGCGAATTACTAGTTTAATTCGATTGGAATCAAGCCAATGAAAATTGGTTTTTGATTTGATGATAACTTCGGGTTGGTTTGTTTTTGTCGAATCGCTAGTCTAATTCGATTGGAATTGAGCAAATGAAAAGTTGTTTTTGATTTCATGATAACTTCGAGTTTGTTCATTTTTGGCGAATTGTTAGTTTAACTCGATTGGAATCGAGCCAATGGAAAGTGGTTTTTGATTTCAAGATAATTTCGGATTTGTTCGTTTTTGGCGAATCTCTAGTCTAATTCTATTGGAATCGAGCCAATGAAAAGCGATTTGTGATTTCATGATAACGTCGAGTTTGTTCATTTTTGGCAAATTGCTAGTGTAATTCGATTGGAATCGTGCAATGAAAAGTGGTTTTCGATTTCATGATAACTTTAGGATTGTTCATTTTTGGCGAATTGCTAATCTGATTCGATTGGAATCAAGCCAATGAAAAGTCTAATTCGATTGGAATCGAGCGAATGAAAAGTGGTTTTTGATTTCATGATCACTTCGGGTTTGTTCATTTTTTGCGAATTGCTAGTCTAATTCGATTGGAATCGAGCCCATGAAAAGTGGTTTTTGATTTCATGATCACTTCGGGTTTGTTCATTTTTGGCAAATTGCCAGTCTAATTAGATTGGAATCGACCTAATGAAAAATAGTTTTTGATTTCATGATAACTTCGGGTTCGTTCATTTTTGGCGAATTGCTAGTTTAGTTCAATTGGAATTGAGCAAATGAAAAGTAGTTTTTGATTTCATGATAAATTCGGGTTTGTTCATTTTTGGCAAATTTCTAGTTTAAATCGATTGGAATCAAGCCAATGAAAAGTTGTTTTTTATTTAATGATAACTTCGGGTTTGTTCATTTTTGGCGAATTTCTTGTCTAATTCGATGGGAATGGAGCCAACGAAAAGTGGTTTTTGATTTCATGATAACTTCGGGTTCGTTCATTTTCGGCGAATTGCTAGTCTGATTCGATTGGAATCGAGCCGACGAAAAGTGGTTTTTGACTTCATGATCACTTCAGGTTCGTTCGTTTTTGGGGAATTGCTAGTCTAATTCGATTGGAATTGAGCTAATGAAAAGTGGTTTTTCATCTCATGATAACTTTGTGTTCGTTCGTTTTCGGCGAATTGCTAGTCTAATTCGATTGGAATCGAGCCAACGAAAAGTGGTTTTTGATTTCATGATCACTTCAGGTTTGTTCATTTTTGGTAAGTTCCTAGTCTAATTCGATTGTAATCGAGCTAATGTAAAGTGGTTTTTGATATCATGATAACTTTGAGTTCGTTCGTTTTCGGCGAATTACTAGTTTAATTCGATTGGAATCAAGCCAATGAAAATTGGTTTCTGATTTCATGCCAACTTCGGGTTTGTTGGTTTCCAGCGAATTGCTAGTCTAACTCAATTGGAATCGATCCAATGAAAAGTTGTTTTTGGTTTCAAGATAACTTCGGGTTTGTTCGTTTTTGGCGAATTGCTAGTCTAAATCGTTTGGAATCGAGCAAATGAAAAGTGGATTCTGAGGTTTGTTCATTTTCGGCGAATTGCTAGTCTAATTCGATTGGAATCGAGCCAATGAAAAGTGATTTTTGATTTCATGATAACTACGGGTTTGTTCGTTATTGGCGAATTGCTAGTCTAATTCGATTGGAATCGAGCAATTTTAAAGTTGTTTTTGATTTCATGATCACTTCGGGTTTGTTCGCTTTTGGCGAATTGCTAATCTAATTCGATTGGAATCGAGCCAATGAAAAGTAGTTTTTGATCTCCTGATAACATCAGGTTTGTTCATTTTTAGCGAATTGCTCGTCTAATTCGATTTGAATCAAGCTAATGAAAAGTCTAATTCAATTGGAATCGAGCGAATGAAAAGTGGTATTTAATTTCATGATCACTTCGGGTTTGTTCATTTTTGGCGAATTGCTAGTCTAATTTGATTGGAATCTACCCAATGAAAAATGGTTTTTGATCTCGTGAGAACTTCGGGTTCGTTCATTTTTACCGAATTGCTAGTCTAATTCGATTGGAATTGAGCAAATGAAAAGTTGTTTTTGATTTCATGATAACTTCGAGTTTGTTCATTTTTGGCGAATTGCTAGTTTAACTCGATTGGAATCGAGCCAATGAAAAGTGGTTTTTGATTTCAAGATAATTTCGGATTTGTTCATTTTTGGCGAATTGCTAGTCTAATTCTATTGGAATCGAGCCAATGAAAAGCAATTTGTGATTTCATGACAACGTCGAGTTTGTTCATTTTTGGCAAATTGCTAGTGTAATTCGATTGGAATCGTGCAATGAAAAGTGGTTTTCGATTTCATGATAACTTTAGGGTTGTTCATTTTTGGCGAATTGCTAATCTGATTCGATTGGAATCAAGCCAATGAAAAGTCTAATTCGATTGGAATCGAGCGAATGAAAAGTGGTTTTTGATTTCATGATCACTTCGGGTTTGTTCATTTTTGGCGAATTGCTTGTCTAATTCTATTGGAATAGAGCCAATGAATAGTAGTTTGTGATTTCATAATAACTTCGGGTTTGTTCATTTTTGGCCAATTGCTAGTGTAATTGATTAGAATCATGCAATGAAAAGTGGTTTTCGATTTCATGATAATTTCAGGGTTGTTCATTTTGGCGAATTGCTAATCTGATTCGATTGGAATCAAGCCAATAAAAAGTGCTGTTTGATTTCATGATCACTTTGGGTTTGTTCATTTTTGACGAATTGCTAGTCTAATTTGATTGGAGTTGAGCCAATGAAAAGTGGTTTTTGATTTCATGATCACTTGGGGTTTAATTGTTTTTGGCGAATTGCTAGTCTAACTCGATTGGTATCGAGCCAATGAAAGGTGGTTTTTGACTTCATGATAACTTTGGGTTTGTTCATTTTTGGCGAATTACTTGTCTACAGCGATTGGAATCGAGCCAATGAAAAGTGGTTTTTGATTTCATGATAACTTCGGGATTGTTCATTTTTGGCGAATTGCTAGTCTAATTCGATTCGAATCGAGCCAATGATAGGTGGTTTTTGATTTCAGGATAACTTTAGATTTTTTCATTTTTGGCGAATTGCTATTCTAATTCGATTGCAATCGAGTCAATGAAAAGTGGTTTTTGATTTTATGATAACTTCGGCTTTGTTCAATTTTGGCGAATTGCTAGTCTAATTCGATTGGAATCGAGCCAATAAAAAGTGATTTTGATTTGATAATAACTTCAGATTCGTTCATTTTTGGAGAATTGCTAGACGAATCCGATTGGAATCGAACCAATGAAAAGTGGTTTTTGATTTCATGATAACTTCGACTTTGTTCATTTTTGGCGAATTGCTTGTCTAATTTAGTTTGATTCGAGCCAATGAAAAGTGGCTTTTGATTTCATGATAACTTCGCCTTTGTTCATTTTTGGCGAATTGCCAGTCCAAGTCAATTGGAATCGAGCCAATAAAAAGTGGTTTTTGATTTCATGATAACTTCGGGTTTATTCATTTTTGGCGAATTGCTAGTCTAATTCCATTGGAATCGATCCAATTAAAAGTGGTTTTTGATTTCATGATCACTTCGGCTTTGTTCATTTTTGGCAAATTGCTAGTCTAAATCGATTGGAATCAAGCCAATGAAAAGTTGTTTTTTATTTAATGATAA
The DNA here is from genome assembly GCF_002742605.1 of Olea europaea var. sylvestris. NCBI lineage: Eukaryota > Viridiplantae > Streptophyta > Magnoliopsida > Lamiales > Oleaceae > Olea > Olea europaea. The sequence continues at coordinate 99,544 of NW_019227674.1, read as the reverse complement.
CTTCGGGTTTGTTCATTTTTAGCGAATTGCTTGTCTAATTCGATTGGAATGGAGCCAATGAAAAGTGGTTTTTGATTTCATGATCACTTCGGGTTTGTTCTTTTTTGGGGAATTGTTAGTCTAATTCGATTGGAATTGAGCCAATGAAAAGTGGTTTTTCATCTCGTGATAACTTTAGGTTCGTTCGTTTTTGGCGAAATGCTAGTCTAATTCGATTGGAATCAAGCCAATGAAAAGTGATTTTTGATTTCATGATCACTTCGGGTTTGTTCATTTTTGGTGAGTTACTTGTCTAATTCGATTAGAATCGAACTAATGAAAAGTGGATTTTGATGTCATGATAACTTTGAGTTCCTTCGTTTTTGGCGAATTACTAGTTTAATTCGATTGGAAACGAGCCAATGAAAATTGGTTTGTGATTTCATGACAACTTCGGGTTTGTTGGTTTCTAGCGAATTGCTAGTCTAACTCAATTGGAATCCAGCTAATGAAAAGTGGTTTTTGTTTTCAAGATAGCTTCGGGTTTGTTCGTTTTTGGCGAATTGCTAGTCTAATTCGTTTGGAATCGAGCAAATGAAAAGTGGATTCTGAGGTTTGGTCATTTTTGGTGAATTGCTAGTCTAATTCAATTGGATTCGAGCAATTGTAAAGTTGTTTTTGATTTCATGATCACTTCGGGTTTGTTCATTTTTGGCGAATCGCTAGTCTAATTCGATTGGAATCGAGCCAATGAAAAGTGGTTTTTGATTTCATGATCACTTCGGGTTTGTTCATTTTTGGCGAATTGCTAGTCTAATTCATCACTTCGGGTTTGTTCATTTTTGCAAATTGCCAGTCTAATTCGACTGGATTCGACCTAATGGAAAATAGTTTTTGATTTCATGATAACTTCAGGTTCGTTCGTTTTTAGCGAATTGCTAGTCTAATTCATCACTTCGGGTTTGTTCATTTTTGCAAATTGCCAGTCTAATTCGACTGGATTCGACCTAATGGAAAATAGTTTTTGATTTCATGATAACTTCAGGTTCGTTCGTTTTTAGCGAATTGCTAGTCTAATTCATCACTTCGGGTTTGTTCATTTTTGCAAATTGCCAGTCTAATTCGACTGGATTCGACCTAATGGAAAATAGTTTTTGATTTCATGATAACTTCAGGTTCGTTCGTTTTTAGCGAATTGCTAGTCTAATTCATCACTTCGGGTTTGTTCATTTTTGCAAATTGCCAGTCTAATTCGACTGGATTCGACCTAATGGAAAATAGTTTTTGATTTCATGATAACTTCAGGTTCGTTCGTTTTTAGCGAATTGCTAGTCTAATTCATCACTTCGGGTTTGTTCATTTTTGCAAATTGCCAGTCTAATTCGACTGGATTCGACCTAATGGAAAATAGTTTTTGATTTCATGATAACTTCAGGTTCGTTCGTTTTTAGCGAATTGCTAGTCTAATTCATCACTTCGGGTTTGTTCATTTTTGCAAATTGCCAGTCTAATTCGACTGGATTCGACCTAATGGAAAATAGTTTTTGATTTCATGATAACTTCAGGTTCGTTCGTTTTTAGCGAATTGCTAGTCTAATTCGGTTGGAATCGAGCTAATGAAAAGTGGTTTTTGATGTCATTATCACTTCGGGTTTGTTCATTTTTGCAAATTGCCAGTCTAATTCGACTGGATTCGACCTAATGGAAAATAGTTTTTGATTTCATGATAACTTCAGGTTCGTTCGTTTTTAGCGAATTGCTAGTCTAATACGATTGGAAATGAGCAAATGAAAAGTGGTTTTTGATTTCATGATAAACTCGGGTTTGTTCATTTTTGGCAAATTGCTAGTCTAAATCGATTGGAATCAAGGCAATGAAAAGTTGTTTTTTATTTAATGATAACTTCGGGTTTGTTCATTTTTGGCGAATTGCTTGTCTAATTCGATTGGAATGGAGCCAATGAAAAGTGGTTTTTGATTTAATGATCACTTCAGGTTTCTTCGTTTTTGGAGAATTGCTAGTCTAATTCGATTGGAATTGAGCTAATGAAAAGTGGTTTTAAATCTCATGATAAATTTAGGTTCGTTCGTTTTCGGCGAATTGCTAGTCTAATTCGATTGGAATCGAGCAATTGTAAAGTTGTTTTTGATTTCATGATCACTTCGGGTTTGTTCGTTTTTGGCGAATTGCTAGTCTAATTCGATTGGAATCGAGCAATTGTAAAGTTGTTTTTGATTTCATGATCACTTCGGGTTTGTTCGTTTTTGGCGAATTGCTAGTCTAATTCGATTGGAATCGAGCAATTGTAAAGTTGTTTTTCATTTCATGATCACTACGGGTTTGTTCGTTTTTGGCGAATTGCTAGTCTAATTCGTTTGGAATCGAGCCAATGAAAAGTGGTTTTTGATTTCATGATCACTTCATTTTTGTTCATTTTTGGCAAATTGCCAGTCTAATTCGACTGGAATCGACTTAATGAAAAATAGTTTTTGATTTCATGATAACTTCGGGTTCGTTCGTCTTTGGCGAATTGCTAGTCTAATTCGATTGAAATTGAGCAAATGAAAAGTGGTTTTTGATTTCATCATAAATTCGGGTTTGTTCATTTTTGGCAAATTGCTAGTCTAACTCGATTGGAATCGAGCCAATGAAAAGTTTTTTTTTTATTTAATGATAACTTCGAGTTTGTTCTTTTTTGGCGAATTGCTTGTCTAATTCGATTGGAATAGAGCCAATGAAAAGTGGTTTTTGATTTCATGATCACTTCAGGTTTGTTCTTTTCGGGGAATCGCTAGTCTAATTCGATTGGAATTGAGCAAATGAAAAGTTGTTTTTGATTTCATGATAAATTCGGGTTTGTCATTTTTGGCAAATTGCTAGTCTAAATCGATTGGAATCGAGCCAATGAAAAGTTGTTTTTTATTTAATGATAACTTCGGGTTTGTTCGTTTTTGGCGAATTGCTTGTCTAATTCGATTGGAATGGAGCCAATGAAAAGTGGCTTTTGATTTCATGATCACTTCAGGTTTGTTCGTTTTTGGGGAATTGCTAGTCTAATTTGATTGGAATTGAGCTAGTGAAACGTGGTTTTTCATCTCATGATAACTTTAGGTTCGTTCGTTTTCGAAGAATTGCAAGTCTAATTTGATTGGAATCGAGCCAATGAAAAGTGGTTTTTGATTTCATGATAACTACAGGTTTGTTCGTTATTGGCGAATTGCTAGTCTAATTAGATTTGAATCGAGCAATTGTAAAGTTATTTTTGATTTCATGATCACTTCGGGTTTGTTCGTTTTTGGCGAATTGCTAGTCTAATTCGGTTGGAATCGAGCTAATGAAAAGTGGTTTTTGATGTCATTATCACTTCGGGTTTGTTCATTTTTGCAAATTGCCAGTCTAATTCGACTGGAGTCGACCTAATGAAAAATAGTTTTTGATTTCATGATAACTTCAGGTTCGTTCATTTTTAGCGAATTGCTAGTCTAATACGATTGGAATTGAGCAAATGAAAAGTGGTTTTTGATTTCATGATAAACTCGGGTTTTGCTCATTTTTGGCAAATTGCTAGTTTAAATTGATTGGAATCAAGGCAATGAAAAGTTGTTTTTTATTTAATGATAACTTCGGGTTTGATCATTTTTGGCGAATTGCTTGTCTAATTCGATTGGAATGGAGCCAATGAAAAGTGGTTTTGATTTAATGATCACTTCAGGTTTCTTCATTTTTGGAGAATTGCTAGTCTAATTCGATTGGAATTGAGCTAATGAAAAGTGGTTTTAAATCTCATGATAAATTTAGGTTCGTTCGTTTTCGGCGAATTGCTAGTCTAATTCGATTGGAATCGAGCCAAGGAAAAGTGGTTTTTGATTTCATGATAACTACGAGTCTGTTCGTTATTGGCGAATTGCTGGTCTAATTCGATTGGAATCGAGCAATTGTAAAGTTGTTTTTGATTTCATGATCACTTCGGGTTTGTTCGTTTTTGGCGAATTGCTAGTCTAATTCTATTGGAATCGAGCGAATGAAAAGTGGTTTTTGATGTCATGATCACTTCGGGTTTGTTCATTTTTGGCAAATTGCCAGTCTAATTCGACCTAATGAAAAATAGTTTTTGATTTCATGATAACTTCGGGTTCGTTCATTTTTACCGAATTGCTAGTCTAATTCGATTGGAATTGAGCAAATGAAAAGTGGTTTTTGATTTCATGATAAACTCGGGTTTGTTCATTTTTGGCAAATTGCTAGTCTAAATCGATTGGAATCAAGCCAATGAAAAGTTGTTTTTTATTTAATCATATCTTTGGGTTTGTTCATTTTTGGCGAATTGCTTGTCTAATTCGATTGGAATGGAGCCAATGAAAAGTGGTTTTTGATTTCATGATCACTTTAGGTTTGTTCATTTTTGGGGAATTGCTAGTCTAATTCGATTGGAATTGAGCCAGTGAAAAGTGGTTTTTCATCTCCTGATAACTTTAGGTTCGTTCGTTTTCGACGAATTGCTAGTCTAATTTGATTGGAATCGAGGCAATGAAAAGTGGTTTTTGATTTCATGATACTACGGGTTTGTTCGTTATTGGCGAATTGCTAGTCTAATTCGATTGGAATCGAGCAATTGTAAAGTTGTTTTTGATTTCATGATCACTTCGGGTTTGTTCATTTTTGGCGAATTGCTAGTCTAATTCGATTGGAATCGAGCCGATGAAAAGTGGTTTTTGATGTCATGATCACTTCGGGTTTGTTCATTTTTGGCAAATTGCCAGTCTAATTCGACTGGATTCGACCTAATGAAAAATAGTTTTTGATTTCATGATAACTTCGGATTCGTTCGTTTTTAGCGAATTGCTAGTCTAAGTCGATTGGAATTGAGCAAATGAAAAGTGGTTTTTGATTTCATGATAAACTCAAGTTTGTTCATTTTTCGCAAATTGCTAGTCTAAATCGATTGGAATCAAGCCAATGAAAAGTTGTTTTTTATTTAATCATAACTTCGGGTTTGTTCATTTTTGGCGAATTGCTTGCCTTATTGGATTGGAATGGAGCCAATGAAAAGTGGTTTTTGATTTCATGATCACTTCAGGTTTCTTCATTTTTTGAGAATTGCTAGTCTAATTCGATTGGAATTGAGCTAATGAAAAGTGGTTTTTCATCTCATGATAACTTTAGGGTCGTTCGTTTTTTGGCGAATTGCTAGTCTAATTCGATTGGAATCGAGCCAATGAAAAGTGGTTTTTGATTTCATGATAACTATGGGCTTGTTCGTTATTGGCGAATTGCTAGTCTAATTCGATTGGAATCGAGCAATTGTAAAGTTGATTTTGATTTCATGATCACTTCAGGTTTGTTTGTTTTTGGCCAATTGCTCGTCTAATTCGATTGGAATCGAGCCAATGAAAAGTGATTTTTGATTTCATGATCACTTCGGGTTTGTTCATTTTTGCCAAATTGCCAATCTAATTCGACTGGAATCGACTTAATGAAAAACAATTGTTGATTTCATGATAACTTCGGGTTTGTTCGTTTTTGGCAAATTGCCAGTCTAATTCGATTGAAATTGAGCAAATGAAAAGTTGTTTTTGATTTCATGAGAAATTCGAGTTTGTTCATTTTTGGCAAATTGCTAATCTAAATCAATTGGAATCGAGCCAATGAAAAGTTGTTTTTTATTTAATGATAACTTGGAGTTTGTTCTTTTTTGGCGAATTGCTTATCTAATTCGATTGGAATCGAGCTAATGAAAAGTGGTTTTTGATTTCATGATCACTTCGGGTTTGTTCATTTTTGGCGAATTGCTAGTCTAATTCGATTGGAATCGAGCCAATGAAAAGTGGTTTTTGATTTCATGATCACTTCGGGTTTGTTCATTTTTGGTAAGTTACTAGTCTAATTCGATTGGAATCGAGCTAATGATAAGTGGATTTTGATGTCATGATAACTTTGAGTTCATTCATTTTTGGCGAATTACTAGTTTAATTAGATTGGAATCGAGCCAATGAAAATTGGTTTGTGATTTCAAGACAACTTCGGGTTTGTTCGTTTCTAGCGAAATGGTAGTATAACTTAATTGGAATCGAGCCAATGAAAAGTGGTTTTTGGCTTCAAGATAACTTCAGGTTTGTTCATTTTTGGCGAATTGCTAGTCCAATTCGTTTGGAATCGAGCAATTGAAAAGTGGATTCTGAGGTTTGTTCATTTTTGGCTAATTGTTAGTCTAATTCGATTGGAATCGAGCTAATGAAAAGTGGTTTTTGATTTCATGATAACTACGGGTTTGTTCCTTATTGGCGAATTGCTAGTCTAATTCGATTGGAATCGAGCAATTGTAAAGTTGTTTTTGATTTCATGATCACTTCAGGTTTGTTCATTTTTGGCGAATTGTTAGTCTAATTCGATTGGTATCGAGCCAATGAAAAGTGGTTTTTGATCTCCTGATAACTTCAGGTTTGTTCCTTTTTGGCGAATTGCTCGTCTAATTCGATTGGAATCAAGCCAATGAAAAGTCTAATTCAATTGGAATCGAGCGAATGAAAAATGGTTTTTTATTTCATGATCACTTCGGGTTTGTTCATTTTTGGCGAATTGCTAGTCTAATTCGATTGGAATCGACCTAATGAAAATTGCTTTTTGATCTCGTGATAACTTCGGGTTCGTTCGTTTTTGCGAATTACTAGTCTAATTTGATTGGAATTGAGCAAATGAAAAGTAGTTTTTGATTTCATGATAACTTCGGATTTGTTCATTTTTGGCAAATTGCTAGTCTAACTCGATTGGAATCGAGCCAATGAAAAGTTGTTTTTGATTTAATGATACCTTCGGGTTTGTTCATTTTCGGCGAATTGCTATTCCAATTCGATTGGAATCGAGCCAATGAAAAGAGTTTTTTGATTTCATGATCACTTCTGGTTTGTTTGTTTTTGGTGAATTGCTAGTCTAATTCGATTGGAATTGAGCTAATGAAAGGTGGTTTTTTATGTCATGATAACTTTGGGTTCTTTCGTTTTAAACGAATTGCTAGTCTAATTCAATTGGAATCGAGCCAATGAAAAGTGGTTTTTGATTTCATGATCACTTCGGGTTTGTTCGGTTTTGGAGAATTGCTAGTCTAATTCGATGGAATCGAGCCAATGAAAAGTGGTTTTTGATTTCATGATCACTTCGGGTTTGTTCATTTTTGGTGAGTTACTAGTCTAATTCGATTGGAATCGAACTAATGATAAGTGGATTTTGTTGTCATGATAACTTTGAGTTCATTCATTTTTGGCAAATTACTAGTTTAATTCGATTGGAATCGAGCCAATGAAAATTGGTTTGTGATTTCAAGACAACTTCGGGTTTGTTCATTCTAGCAAAATGCTAGTATAACTTAATTTATAATCGAGCCAATGAAAAGTGGTTTTTGGTTTCAAGATAACTTCGGGTTTGTTCATTTTTGGCGAATTGCTAGTCCAATTCATTTGGAATCGAGCAATTGAAAAGTGGATTCTGAGGTTTGTTCATTTTTGGCTAATTGCTAGTCTAATTCGATTGGAATCGAGCTAATGAAAAGTGGTTTTTGATTTCATGATAAGTACGGGTTTGTTGGTTATTGGCGAATTGCTAGTCTAATTCGATTGGAATCGAGCAATTGTAAAGTTGTTTTTGATTTCATGATCACTTCAGGTTTGTTCATTTTTGGCGAATTGCTAGTCTAATTCGATTGGTATCGAGCTAATAAAAAGTGGTTTTTGATCTCCTGATAACTTCAGGTTTGTTCCTTTTTGCCGAATTGCTCGTCTAATTCGATTGGAATCAAGCCAATGAAAAGTCTAATTCGATTGGAATCGAGCCAATGAAAAGAGGTTTTTGATTTCATGATCACTTCAGGTTTGTTTGTTTTTCGTGAATTGCTAGTCTAATTCGATTGGAATTGAGCTGATGAAAGGTGGTTTTTTATGTCATGATAACTTCGAGTTTGTTCTTTTTTGCCGAATTGCTTATCTAATTCGATTGGAATCGAGCCAATGAAAAGTAGTTTTTGATTTCATGATCACTTCAGGTTTGTTTGTTTTTCGTGAATTGCTAGTCTAATTCGATTGGTATCGAGCCAATGAAAAGTAGTTTTTGATTTCATGATCACTTCAGGTTTGTTTGTTTTTCGTGAATTGCTAGTCTAATTCGATTGGTATCGAGCCAATGAAAAGTAGTTTTTGATTTCATGATCACTTCAGGTTTGTTTGTTTTTCGTGAATTGCTAGTCTAATTCGATTGGTATCGAGCCAATGAAAAGTAGTTTTTGATTTCATGATCACTTCAGGTTTGTTTGTTTTTCGTGAATTGCTAGTCTAATTCGATTGGTATCGAGCCAATGAAAAGTAGTTTTTGATTTCATGATCACTTCAGGTTTGTTTGTTTTTCGTGAATTGCTAGTCTAATTCGATTGGTATCGAGCCAATGAAAAGTGGTTTTTGATATCCTGATAACTTCAGGTTGGTTCCTTTTTGGCGAATTGCTCGTCTAATTCGATTGGAATCGAGTAATTGTAAAGTTGTTTTTGATTTCATGATCACTTCAGGTTTGTTCATTTTTGGCGAATTGTTAGTCTAATTCGATTGGTATCGAGCCAATGAAAAGTGGTTTTTGATATCCTGATAACTTCAGGTTTGTTCCTTTTTGGCGAATTGCTCGTCTAATTCGATTGGAATCAAGCCAATGAAAAGTCTAATTCGATTGGAATCGAGCGAATGAAAAATGGTTTTTTATTTCATGATCACTTCGGGTTTGTTCATTTTTGGCGAATTGCTAGTCTAATTCGATTGGAATCGACCTAATGAAAATTGCTTTTTGATCTCGTGATAACTTCGGGTTCGTTCGTCTTTGCGAATTACTAGTCTAATTTGATTGGAATTGAGCAAATGAAAAGTAGTTTTTGATTTCATGATAACTTCGGATTTGTTCATTTTTGGCAAATTGCTAGTCTAACTCGATTGGAATCGAGCCAATGAAAAGTTCTATTTGATTTAGTGATACCTTCGGGTTTGTTCATTTTCGGTGAATTGCTAGTCCAATTCGATTGGAATCGAGCCAATGAAAAGAGGTTTTTGATTTTATGATCACTTCAGGTTTGTTTGTTTTTGGGGAATTGCTAGTCTAATTCGATTGGAATTGAGCTAATGGAAGGTGGTTTTTTATGTCATGATAACTTTGGGTTCGTTCGTTTTAAATGAATTGCTAGTCTAATTCAATTGGAATCGAGCCAATGAAAAGTGGTTTTTGATTTCATGATCACTTCGGGTTTGTTCATTTTTGGCGAATTGCTAGTCTAATTCAATTGGAATCGAGCCAATGAAAAGTGGTTTTTGATTTCATGATCACTTCGGGTTTGTTCATTTTTGGTGAATTATTAGTCTAATTTGATTGGAATCGACTTAATGAAAAATGGTTTTTGATCTCGTGATCACTTCTAGTTCATTCGTTTTTGGCGTATTGCTAGTCTAATTCGATTGGAATCGAGCCAATGAAAAGTGGTTTTTGATTTCATGATCACTTCGGGTTTGTTCATTTTTGGTGAGTTACTAGTCTAATCGATTGGAATCGAGCTAATGATAAGTGGATTTTGATGTCATGATAACTTTGAGTTCATTCATTTTTGGCGAATTACTAGTTTAATTCAATTGGAATCGAGCCAATGAAAATTGGTTTGTGATTTCAAGACAACTTCGGGTTTGTTCGTTTCTAGCGAATTGCTAGTATAACTTAATTGGAATCGAGCCAATGAAAAGTGGTTTTTGGTTTCAAGATAACTTCGGGTTTGTTCATTTTTGGCGAATTGCTAGTCCAATTCGTTTGGAATCGAGCAATTGAAAAGTGGATTCTGAGGTTTGTTCATTTTTGGCTAATTGCTAGTCTAATTCGATTGGAATCGAGCCAATGAAAAGTAGTTTTTGATTTCATGATTACTACGGGTTTGTTCCTTATTGGCGAATTGCTAGTCTAATTCGATTGGAATCGAGTAATTGTAAAGTTGTTTTTGATTTCATGATCACTTCAGGTTTGTTCATTTTTGGCGAATTGCTAGTCTAATTCGATTGGTATCGAGCCAATGAAAAGTGGTTTTTGATCTCCTGATAATTCAGGTTTGTTCCTTTTTGGCGAATTGCTCGTCTAATTCGATTGGAATCAAGCCAATTAAAAGTCTAATTCGATTGGAATCGAGCGAATGAAAAATGGTTTTTGATTTCATGATCACTTCGGGTTTGTTCATTTTTGGCGAATTGCTAGTCAAATTCGATTGGAATCGACCTAATGAAAATTGCTTTTTGATCTCGTGATAACTTTGGGTTCGTTCGTTTTTGCGAATTACTAGTCTAATTCGGTTGGAATCGACCTAATAAAAATTTCTTTTTGATCTCCTGATAACTTCGGGTTTGTTCGTTTTTGCGAATTACTAGTCTAATTTGATTGGAATTGAGCAAATGAAAAGTAGTTTTTGATTTCCTGATAACTTCGGGTTTGTTCATTTTCGGCGAATTGCTAGTCCAGTTCGACTGGAATCGAACCAATGAAAAGTGATTTTTGATTTCATGATAACTTTGAGTTTGTTTGTTTTTGGCGAAATGCAAATATAATTCGATTTGAGTCGCGCCGATGAAAAGTGATTTTGATTTCATGATAACTTCGGGTTTGTTCGTTTCAACAAATTGCTAGTCAAATTCGATTGGAATCGAGCCAATGAAAAGTAGTTTAATTTCATGATAACATCGGGTTTGTTCGTTTTTGGCGAAATGCTAGTCTAATTCGATTGGAATCGAGTCAATGAAAAGTGGTTTTTGATTTCATGATAACTTCGGGTTTGATCGTTCTCGACAAATTGCTAGTCTAATTCGATTGGAATCGAGCCAATGAAAAGTGTTTTTGATTTCATGATAACTTTGTGTTTGCTCTTTTTGACAAATTGTTAGTCTATTTCGGTTAGAATCGAGCCAATAAAAAGAGGCTTTCGATTTAATGATAACATCGGGTTTGCTCACCACTGGCAAATTGCTAGTCTAATTCGATTGGAATCGAGCTAATGAAAAGTGGTTTTTGTTTCATGATAACATCTGGTTTGATCATCTTTGGCAAATTGCTAGTCTAATTCAATTGGAATCGAGCCAACGAAAAGTGGTTTTTGATTTCATGATAACTTCGGGTTTGTTCGTCTTTGACAAATTGCTAGTCTAATTCGATTGGAATCGAGCCAATGAAAAGTGATTTTTGATTTCATGATAACTTCAAGTCTGTTCATTTTTGGCTAAATGCTAGAGTAATTCGATTGGAACCGAGCCAATGAAAAGTGGTTTTTTATTTCATGATTACTTCGGGTTTGTTCGTCTTTGGCAAATTGCTTGTTTAATTCGATTGCAATCAAGCTAATGAAAACTGGTTTTTAATTTCATGATAACATCGGGTTTGTTCGTTTTCGACGAATTGCAAGTCTAATTCGATTGAAATCGAGCCAATGAAAGGTGGTTTTTGATTTCGTGATAACATCAGGTATCTTCGCCTTTGGTAAATTGCTAGTCAAATTCGATTGGAATCGAGCCAATGAAAAGTTATTTTCGATTTCATGATAACTTTGGGTTTGTTCATTTTTGGCGAATTGCTAGTCTAATTCGATTGAAATCGAGCCAATGAAAGGTGGTTTTTGATTTCGTGATAACATCGGGTATGTTTGTCTTTGGCAAATTGCTAGTCAAATTCGATTGGAATCGAGCCAATGAAAAGTTATTTTCGATTTCATGATAACTTCGAGTTTGTTCGTTTTTGGCGAATTGCTGGTCTAATTCAATTGGAATCGAACCAATGAAAAGTGGTTTTTGGTTTCATGATAACTTTGAGTTTGTTCTTTTTGGCGAAATGTAAGCCTAATTTAATTGGAATCGAACCAATGAAAAGTGGTTTTTGGTTTCATGATAACTTTGAGTTTGTTCATTTTTGGCAAAATGCGAGTCTAATTCGATTGGAATCGAGCCAATGAAAAGTGGTTTCGATTTCATGATCACTTCGGGTTTGTTTGTTTTCGTCAAATTGCTAGTCAAATTCGATTGGAAACGAGCCAATGAAAAGTGGTTTAATTTCATGATAACATCGAGTTTGTTCGTTTTGGTGAAATGCTAGTCTAATTCGATTGGAATCAAGCTAATGAAAAGTGGTTTTTGATTTCATGATAACTTCGGGTTTGATCGTTCTTGACAAATTGCTAGTCTAATTCGATTGGAATCGAGCTAATGAAAAATGGTTTTGATTTCATGATAACTTCGGGCTTGCACTTTTTAACGAAATGCTAGTCTAATTCGATTAGAATCGAGCTAATGAAAAGAGGCTTTCGATTTAATTATAACACCGGGTTTGTTCGCCATTGGAAAATTGCTAGTCTAATTCGATTGGAATCGAATCAATGAAAAGTGATTTTTGATTTCATGATAACTTCGAGTCGGTTCCTTTTTGGCGAAATGCTAGACTAATTTGATTGGAACTGAGCCAATGAAAAGTGGCTTTTGATTTCATGATTACTTCGGGTTTGTTCGTCTTTAGCAAATTGCTAGTCTAATTCGATTGGAATCGAGCTAATGAAAAGTTGTTTTTGATTTCATGATAACTTTGTGTTTGTTCATTTTCGCCGAAATGCTAGTCTAGCCTATGAAAAGTGGTTTTTGATTTCATGATAACATCGAGTTTGAACGTTTTCGGCAAATTGCCAGTCTAATTCGATTGGAATCGAGCAAATGAAAAGTGGTTTCAATTTCATGATAACTTCCAGTTTGTTCATTTTCAGCAAATTGATAGTCTAATTCGATTGGAATCGAGCCACTGGAAAGTGGTTTTAATTTCATGATAACTTCAAGTTTGTTCATTTCTGGCGAATTGCTAGTCTGATTCGATTAGAATTGAGCCAATGAAAAGTGGGATTTGATTTCATGATAACTTCGGGTTTGACCATTTTTGACGAATTGCTTGTCCAATTCGATTGGAATCGAGCCAATGAAACTGGTTTTGATTTCATGATAACTTCGGGTATGTTTGTTTTTGGCGAATTGCTAGTCTAATTCGACTAGAATCGAGCCAATGAAAAGTGGTTTTTGATTTCATGATAACTTCGGGTTTGATCATTTTCGGCAAATTGCTAGTCCAATTAGATTTGAATTAAGCCAATGAAACGTGATTTTGATTTTATGATAAGTTCGTGTATGTTCATTTTTGGCGAATTGTTAGTCTAATTCGATTAGAATCGAGCCAATGAGAAGTGGCTTTCGATTTCTTGGTAACATCGGGTTTGTTCGTTTTTGGCGACATGGTATTCTAATTGGACTGGAATCGAGCTAATGAAAAGTGATTTTTGATTTGATGATAACTTCAGGTTTGTCTGTTTTTTGCAAATTACTTGTCTAATTCGATTGGAATCGAGCTAATGAAAAGTTGTTTTTTTATTTCACGATAACATCGGGTTTGTTCATTTTTGGCGAATTGCTAGTCTAATTCGATTGAAATCGAGCCAATGAAAAGTGGTTTTTGATTTCATGATAACATTCGGTTTGTTCGTCTTTGGAAAATTGCTAGTCCAATTTGATTGGAATCGAGCCATTGAAAAGTTATTTTTCATTTCATAATAACTTCGGGTTTGTTCGTTTTTGGCAAATTGCTAGTCTTCGTTTTTGGCAAATTGCTAGTCTAATTCGATTGGAATCGAGCCAATGAAAGTGGTTTTTGATTTCATGATAACTTCGAGTTTGTTCATTTTTGGAGAAATGCAATTGGAATCGAGCCAATGAAAAGTGGTATTTGATTTCATGATAACTTCGGGATTCATCGTTTTCAGTAAACTGCTAGTCTAATTCCAATGAAAAGTCGTTTTGATTTCATGATAACTTCGAGTTTTTTCATTTTTAGCGAATTGCTAGTCTAATTCAATTAGAATCGAGCCAATGAAAAGAGGCTTTTGATTTAATGATAACATTGGGTTTGTTCGTCTTTGGCAAATTTCTAGTCTAATTCGATTGGAATCGGGCCAATGAAAAGTGGTTTTTGATTTCATGATAACATCGGGTTTGTTTGTCGTTGGCAAATTGCTAGTCTAATTAGATTGGAATCGAGCCAATGAAAAGTGGTTTTTGATTTCATGATAACTTCGGGTTTGTTCGTCTTTGGTGAATTGCTAGTCTAATTCGATTGGAATCGAGCCAATGAAAATTGGTTTTTGATTTCACGATAGCTTCGGGTTTGTTCATTTTTGGCGAATTGCTAGTGTAATTCGATTGGAATCGAGCCAATGAAAAGTGGTTTTTGATTTCATGATAACTTCGGGTTTGTTCATTTTTGGCGAATTGCTAGTGTAATTCGATTGGAATCGAGCCAATGAAAAGTGGTTTTTGATTTCATGATAACTTCAGATTTGATCATTTTCGACAAATTGCTAGTCTAATTCGATTGGAATCAAGCCAATGAAAAGTTGTTTTGATTTCGTGATAATCTGTTCGCTTTTGACGAATTGCGAGTCTAATTCGATTGGAATCGAACCAATGAAAAGTGGCTTTCGTTTCATGATGACTTTGGATTTTTTCATTTTTAGCGAAATGCTAGTCTAATTCGACTGGAATCGAGCCAATGCAAAGTGGTTTTTGATTTCATGATAACTTCGGGTTTGTTCGTTTTTGGCGAATTGCTAGTCTAATTCGATTGGAATCAAGCCAATGAAAAAGTGGTTTTTGATTTCATGATAACTTCGGATTTGATCATTTTTTCGGCAAATTGCTAGTCTAATTCAATTGGAATCGAGCCAATGAAAAGTGGTTTTGATTTCATGATAACTTCGGGTTTGTTCATTTTTTATGAATTGCGAGTCTACTTCGATTGGAATCGAACCAATGAAAAGTGGTATTAATTTCATGATAGCTTTGAGTTTGTTCATTTTCGGCAAATTGCTAGTCTAATTCGTTTGGAATCGAACCACTGAAAAGTAGTTTTAATTTTATGATAACTTCGAGTTTGCTCGTTTTCGACGAATTGCTATTCTAATTCGATTCGATTCGAGCCAATGAAAATTGGTTTTTGATTTCATGATTACTTCGGGTTTGATCATTTTCTGCAAATTGCTAACCTAATTCGTTTGGAATTGAGCCAATAAAAAGTGGTTTTGATTTCATGAAAACTTAGGGTATGTTCGTTTTTGGCGAATTGCTAGTCTAATTGGATTGGAATCGAGCAAATGAAAAGTGGTTTTCGATTTCATGATAACATCGGGTTTGTTCGTTTTTGGCAAATTGCTAGTCCAATTCGATTGGAATCGAGCCAATAAAAAGTTGTTTTGATTTCATCATAACATTGGGTTTGTTCGTCGTTTGAGAATTGCTAGTCTAATTTGATTGGAATCGAGCTAATGAAAAATGGTTTTTCTGATTTCACGATAACTTTAGGTTTTTTCGTTTTTGGCAAATTGCTAATCTAATTCGATTGGAATCGAGCCAATGAAAAGTGATTTTTGATTTCATGATAACATCGGGTTTGTTCGTCTTTGGCAAATTGCTAGTCTAATTCGATTGGAATCGACCCAACGATAAGTGGTTTTGGATTTCATGATAACTTTGGGTTTGTTCGTATTTGGCAAATTACTAGTCTAATTCCATTGGAATCGAGCCAATGAAAAGTGGTTTTTGATTTCATGATATCTTCAGGTTTGTTCATTTTTAGCGAAATGATAGTCTAATTCGATTGGAATCGAGCCAATGAAAAGTGGTTTTTGATTTGATGATAACATCGTGTTTGTTCATTTTTGGCGAATTGCTAGTCTAATTCGATTAGAATCGAGCCAATGAAAAGTGGTTTTTGGTTTCATGATAACTTCGAATTTGATTGTTTTCGACAAATTGCTAGTCCAATTCGATTGGAATCGAGCCAATGAAAAGTGGTTTTCGATTTCATGATAACTTCGGGTTTGATTGTTTTCGGCAAATTACTAATCTAATGCAATTTGAATCGAGCCAATGAAAAGTGGTTTTAATTTCATGATAACTCCGGGTTTGTTCATTTTCAGCACATTGCTAGTCTAATTTGATGGGAATCGAGCAAATGAAAAGTTGTTTTAATTTCATGATAACTTCGGGTTTGTTCATTTTTTGGCGAATTGCTAGTCTAATTCGATTGGAATCGAGCCAATGAAAAGTGGTTTTTGATTTCGTGATAACATCGGGTGCGTTCATTTTTGGCAAATTTCTAGTCTAATTTGATTGGAATTGAGTTAATGAAAATTGCTTTTTGATTTCATGATATCTTCGGGTCTGTTCGTTTTTGGCTAAATGGTAGTCTAATTCGATTGGAATCGAGCCAATGAAAAGCTATGTTTGATTTGATGATAACTTCAGGTTGGTTCATTTTTGGCGAATTGCTAGTCTAATTCGATTGGAATCGAGACAATGAAAGTGGTTTTTGATTTCATGATAACTTCGGGTTTGATCGTTTTCGGCAAATTGCTAGTCTAATTTGGTTGGAATCGAGCCAATGGAAAGTGGTTTTAATGTCATGATAACTTTGGGTTTGTTCATTTTAGGCAAATTGCTAGTCTAATTCAGTTGGAATCGAGCCAATGAAAAGTGGTTTTAATTTCATGATAACTTCGGGTTTGTTCATTTTTGGCGAATTGCTAGTCTAATTCGATTAGAATCGAGCCAATGAAAAGTGGTTTTAATTTCATGATAACTTCGGGTTTGTTCATTTTTGGCGAATTGCTAGTCTAATTCGATTAGAATCGAGCCAATGAAAAGTGATTTTTGATTTCATGTCAACTTCGGGTTTGATCGTTTTCGTCAAATTTTGAGTCTAATTCGATTGGAATCGAGCCCATGAAAAGTGGTTTTGATTTTATGATAACTTCTTGTATGTTCGTTTTTGGCGAATTGCTAGTCTAATTCGATTAGTAACAAGCCGATAAAAAGTGGCTTTCGATTTCATGATAACATCAGGTTTGTTCATTTTTGACGAATTGCTAGTCTAATTCGATTGGAATCGAGCCAATGAGAAGTGATTTTGATTTCATGACAACTTCGAATTTGATTGTTTTCGGCAAATTGCTAGTCTAATTCGATTGGAATCGAGCCAACGAAAAGTGGTTTTCGATTTCATGATAACTTCGAGTTTGATCATTTTCGGCAAATTGCTAGTCAAATTCGATTGGAATCGAGCCAATGAAAAGTGGTTTTTGATTTCATGATAACTTCGAGTATGATCATTTTCGGCAAATTGCTAGTCTAATTCTATTGGAATCGAGCCAATGAAAATTGGTTTTCGATTTCATGATAATTTCGGGTTTGATCATTTTCAGCAAATTGCTTGTCTAATTCGATTGGAATCGAGCCAATGAAAAGTGGTTTTAATTTCATGATAACCTCGGGTTTGTTCATTTAAGGCTAATTGCTGTGTAATTCGATTGGAATCGAGCCAATGAAAATTGGTTTGTGATTTCAAGACAACTTCGGGTTTGTTCGTTTCTAGCGAAATGCTAGTATAGCTTAATTGGAATCGAGCCAATGAAAAGTGGTTTTTGGTTTCAAGATAACTTCGGGTTTGTTTATTTTTGGCGAATTGCTAGTCCAATTCGTTTGGAATCGAGCAATTGAAAAGTGGATTCTGAGGTTTGTTCATTTTTGGCGAATTGCTAGTCTAATTCGATTGGTATCGAGCCAATGAAAAGTGGTTTTTGATATCCTGATAACTTCAAGTTTGTTCCTTTTTGCCGAATTGCTCGTCTAATTCGATTGGAATCATGCAATGAGAAGTCTAATTCGATTGGAATCGAGCGAATGAAAAATGGTTTTTGATTTCATGATCACTTCGGGTTTGTTCATTTTTGGCGAATTGCTAGTATAATTCGATTGGAATCGACCTAATGAAAATTGCTTTTTGATCTCGTGATAACTTCGGGTTCGTTCGTTTTTGCGAATTACTATTCTAATTCGATTGGAATCGACCTAATGAAAATTGCTTTTTGATCTCGTGATAACTTCGGGTTCGTTCGTTTTTGCGAATTACTAGTCTAATTTGATTGGAATTGAGCAAATGAAAAGTAGTTTTTGATTTCCTGAGAACTTCGGATTTGTTCATTTGTGGCAAATTACTAGTCTAACTCGATTGGAATCGAGCCAATGAAGAGTTGTTTTTGATTTAATGATACCTTCGGGTTTGTTCATTTTCGGCGAATTGCTAGTCCAATTCGATTGGAATCGAGCCAATGAAAAGAGGTTTTTGATTTCATGATCACTTCGGGTTTGTTCGTTTTTGGCAAATTGCTAGTCTAATTCGATTGGAATCGAGCCAATGAAAAGTGATTTTTGATTTCATGATCCCCTCGGGTTTGTTCATTTTTGGTGAGTTACTAGTCTAATTCGATTGGAATCGAGCTAATGATAAGTGGATTTTGATGTCATGATAACTTTGAGTTCATTCATTTTTGGCGAATTACTAGTTTAATTCGATTGGAATCGAGCCAATGAAAATTGGTTTGTGATTTCAAGACAACTTCGGGTTTGTTCGTTTCTAGCGAAATGCTAGTATAACTTAATTGGAATCGAGCCAATGAAAAGTGGTTTTTGGTTTCAAGATAACTTCGGGTTTGTTAATTTTTGGCGAATTGCTAGTCCAATTCGTTTGGAATCGAGCAATTGAAAAGTGGATTCTGAGGTTTGTTCATTTTTGGTGAATTGCTAGTCTAATTCGATTGGAATCGACTTAATGAAAAATGGTTTTTGATCTCGTAATAACTTCGAGTTCATTCGTTTTTGGCGTATTGCTAGTCTAATTCGATTGGAATCGAGACAATGTAAAGTTGTTTTTGATTTCATGATAACTTCGGGTTTCTTCATTTTTGGCCAATTGCTAGTCTAATTCGATTGGAATCGAGCAAATTAAATGTGGTTTTTTACGTTTGTTCATTTTTGGCAAATTTCTAGTCTAATTCGATTAGAATCGAGCAAATGAAAAGTGGTTTTTGATTTCATGAACAGTTCGGGGTTGTTCATTTTTGGCTAATTGCTAGTCTAATTTAATTGGAATCGAGCCAATGAAAAGTGGTTTTTGATTTCATGATAACTACGGGTTTGTTCGTTATTGGCGAATTGCTAGTCTAATTCAATTGGAATCGAGCAATTGTAAAGTTGTTTTTGATTTCCTGATCACTTCGGGTTTGTTCGTTTTTGGTGAATTGCTAGTCTAATTCGATTGGAATCAAGCCAATGAAAAGTGGTTTTTGATGTCATGACCACTTCGGGTTTGTTCATTTTTGGCAAATTGCTAGTCTAATTCGACTTGATTCGACCTAATGAAAAATAGTTTTTGATTTCATGATAACTTCGGCTTCTTTCGTTTTTGGCGAATTGCTAGTCTACTTCGATTGGAATAGAGCCAATGAAAAGTGGTTTTTGATTACATGATGATTTCGGGTTTGTTCATTTTTGGCGAATTGCTAGCCTAACTCAATTGGAATCGAGCCAATGAAAATTGGTCTTTGCTTTCAAGGTAAATTCGAGGTTGTTCATTTTTGGCGAATTGCTAGTCTTATTCGTTTGGGATCAAGCAAATGAAAAGTTTACTTTCATTTAATGATAAATTCGGGTTTGTTCATTTTTGGCGAATTGCTATTCTAATTCGATTGGAATCGAGCCAATGAAAAGTGGTTTTTGATTTCATGATCACTACGGGTTTCTTCATTTTTGGTGAATTGCTATTCTAATTCGATTGGAATCGAGCTAATGAAAAGTGGTTTTTGATCTCATGATAACTTCGGGTTCGTTCATTTCTGGTGAATGGCTAGGCTAATTCGATTGGAATTGACCCAATGAAAAGTGGCTTGTGATTTCATGATTACTCCGGGTTTGTTCTTTTCTTGACGAATTGCTAGTCTAACTCAATTGGAATTGAGCCAATGAAAAGTTGTTTTCGGTTTCAAGATAACTTCGGGTTTATTCATTATTGGCTAATTACTAGTCTAATTCGTTTGGAATCGAGCAAATAAAAAGTGGTTTTTGAGGTTTGTTCATTTTTGGCGAATTGCTAGTGTAATTCGATTGGAATCGTGCCAATGAAAAGTGGTTTTCGATTTCATGATAACTTCGAGCTTGTTCATTTTTGGTGACCTGCTACTCTAATTTGATTGGTATCGAGCCAATGAAAAGTGGTTTTTGATTTCATAGTAACTTCGAGTTTGTTCACTTTTTACGAATTACTAGACTAACTCGATTGGTATTGTGCCAATGAAAAGTGGTTTTTGATTTCATGATAAGTTCGGGTTTGTTCATTTTGGGCAAATTGCTAGTCTAATTCGATTGGAATCGAGCAAATGAAAAGTAGTTTTTGATTTCATGATCACTTCGGGTTTGTTCGTTTTTGGCGAGTCCCTAGTCCAATTCAATTGGAATCGAGCAAATGAAATGTGGTTTTTGATTTCATGATCACTTCGGGTTTGTTCATTTTAGGCGAATTGCTAGTCTAACCCGATTGGAATCGAGCCAATGAAAAGTGGTTTTTGATTTTAAGATAGCATCGGGTTTGTTCGTTTTTGGCGAATTGCTAGTCTAATTCGATTGGAATCGAGCCAATGAAAAGTGGTCTGTGATTTCATGATAACTTCGAGTATGTTCATTTTTGGCGAATTGCTAGTGTAATTCTATTGGAATCGTGCAATGAAAAGTGGTTTTCGATTAAATAATAACTTCAGGGTTGTTCATTTTTGGAATCAAGCTAATGAAAAGTGGTATTTGATTTCATGATCACTTCGGGTTTGTTCATTTTTTGGAGAATTGCCAGTCTAATTCGATTGGAGTCGAGACAATGAAAAGTGGTTTTTGAATTCATGATCACTTGTGGTTTAATCGTTTTTGGCGAATTGCTAGTCTAACTCAATTGGAATCGAGCCAATGAAAGGTGGTTTTTGATTTCATGATAACTTCGGATTTGTTCGTTTTTGGCGAATTGCTTGTCCACTTCGATTGGAATCGAGCCAATGAAAAGTGGTTTTGATTTCGAGATAACTTCGAGTTTGTTCGTTTTTGACGAATTGCTAGTCTAATTCGATTGGAATCGAGCCAATGAAGAGGGGTTTTTGATTTCTTGATAACTACGAGATTTTTCGCTTTTGGCGAATTACTAGTCTAATTCGATTGGAATCGAGCCAATATAAAGTTGTTTTTGATTTCTTGATAACTTTGGGTTTGTTCTTTTTCGACGAATTGCTAGTCTAATTCGATAGGAATCGAGCCAACGAAAAGTGGTTTTTGATCTCATGATCACTTCAGGTTTGTTCGTTTTTGGCGAATTGCTAGTCTAATTCGATTGGAATCGAGCCAATGAAAAGTGGTTTTTGATCTCACGATAACTTTGGGTTTGTTCATTTTTGGCGAATTGCTAGTCGAATTCGATTGGAATCAAGCCAATAAAAACTCCAATTCGATTGGAATTGAGCCAATGAAAAGTCATTTTTAATCTCATGAAATCTTTGGGTTTGCTCGTTTTTGGCGAATTATTAGTCTAATTCGATTGGAATTTAGCCAATGAAAAGTGATTTTTGATTTAATGATAACTTCGGGTTTGTTCGTTTTTGGCGAATTAATAGTCTAATTCGATTGGAATCAAGCCATTGAAAAATGGTTTTTGATTTCATGATCAATTCGGGCTTGTTCGTTTTTACCGAGTTGCTAGTCTAATTCGATTGGAATCGACCTAATGAAAAATGGTTTTTGATCTCGTCATAAGTTCGGGTTCGTTCATTTTTGGCGAATTGCCAGTCTAATTCGATTGGAATTGAGCAAATGAAAATTTGTTTTTGATTTCATGATAACTTCGGGTTTGTTCATTTTTGGCGAATTGCTAATCTAACTCGATTGGAATCGAGTCAATGAAAAGTTGTTTTTGATTTAATGATGACTTCGGGTTTGTTCGTTTTTGGCGAATTGCTAGTCTAATTCGATGGAATCGAGCCAATGAAAAGGGGTTTTTGATTTCATGATCACTTCAGGTTTGTTCATTTTTGGTGAATTGCTTGTCTAATTCGATTGGAATCGAGCTAATGAAAAGTGGTTTTTGATCTCATGATAACTTTGGGTTCGTTTGTTTTTGGCGAATCGCTTGTCTAATTCGATTGGAATCGAGCCTATAAAAACTGGTTTTTAATTTCA
Source organism: Olea europaea var. sylvestris (assembly GCF_002742605.1). NCBI lineage: Eukaryota > Viridiplantae > Streptophyta > Magnoliopsida > Lamiales > Oleaceae > Olea > Olea europaea. Next base: position 77,396 of record NW_019227674.1, on the reverse strand, counting down.
TGATCACTTCGAGTTTGTTCCGTTTTGGTGAGTTACTAGTCTAATTTGATTGGAATCAAGCCATTGAAAAGTGGTTTTTGATTTCATGATCACTACGGGTTTGTTCGTTTTTAGTGAATTTGTATTCTACTTTGATTGGAATTGAGCTAATGAAAAGTGGTTTTTGATTTCATGATAACTTCACGTTCGTTCGTTTTTGGTGAATGGCTACTCTAATTCGATTGGAATCAATCCAATGAAAAGTGGCTTGTGATTTCATGATTACTCCGGGTTTGTTCGTTTCTGACGAGTTGCTTGTCTAACTTAATTGGAATTGAGCCAATGAAAAGTGGTTTTTGGTTTCAAGATAACTTCGGGTTTGTTCATTTTTGGCTAATTGCTAGTCTAATTCGTTTGGAATCGAGCAAATGAAAAGTGGTTTTTGAGGTTTATTCATTTTTGGCGAAATGCTAGTGTAATTCAATCGGAATCATGACAATGAAAAGTGGTTTTTGATTTCATGGTAACTTCGAGTTTGTTAGTTTTTGGTGACCTGCTACTCTAATTTGATTGGAATCGAGCCAATGAAAAGTGATTTTTGATTTCATAGTAACTTCGAGTTTTTTCATTTTTGGCGAATTGCTAGTCTAATTCAATTGGTATTGTGCCAATGAAAAGTGGTTTTTGATTTCACGATAACTTCGGGTTTGTTCATTTTTGGCGAATTGCTAGTCTAATTCGATTGGAATCGAGCAAATGAAAAGTTGTTTTTGATTTCATGATTACTTCGGGTTTGTTCGCTTTTGGCGGGGCCCTAGTCGAATTCGATTGGAATCGAGCCAATGGAAAGTGGTTTTTGATTTCATGATCACTTCGGGTTTGTTCATTTTTGGTGAATTGCTAGTCTAACTCGATTGGAATCGAGCCATTGAAAAGTGGTTTTTGATTTCAAGATAACTTAGGGTTTGTTCATTTTTGGTGAATTGCTAGTCTAATCCGATTGGAATCGAGCCAACGAAAAGTGGTTTGTGATTTCATGATAACTTCGGGCTTGTTCATTTTTGGCGAATTGCTAGTGTAATTCGATTGGAATCGTGCAGTGAAAAGTGGTTTTCTATTTCATGATTACTTCAGGGTTGTTAATTTTTGGCGAATTGCTAATCTAATTCGATTGGAATCAATCCAATGAAGAGTGGTGTTTGATTTCATGATCACTTTGGGTTTATTCATTTTTGACGAATTGCTAGTCTAATTCGATTGGAGTCGAGCCAATGAAAAGTGGTTTTTGATTTCATGATCACTTGGGGATTAATCACTTTTGGTAAATTGCTAGTCTAACTCGATTGGAATCGAGCCAATGAAAGGTGGTTTTTGATTTTATGAAAACTTTGAGTTTTTTCGTTTTTGGCAAATTGCTAGTCCAATTCGATTGGAATTGAGCTAATGAAAAGTGGTTTATGATTTCATGATAAGTTCTGGTTTGTTCGTTTGTGGCGAATTGCTAGTCTAGTTCGATTGGAATCGAGCCAACGAAACGTGGTTTTGATTTCTTGATAACTTCGGGTTTGTTCGTTTTCGACGAATTGCTAGTCTAATTCGATTGGAATCGAGCCAATAAAATGTGGATTTTGATTTCATGATAGTTTCGGGTTCGTTCATTTTTGGCGAATTGCAAGTCTAATTTGATTAGAATTGAGCCAATGAATAGTGATTTTTTATTTCATGATAACCTCTGGTTTGTTCATTTTTGGCGAATTGCTAGCCTAATTCGATGTGAATCGAGCCAATGAAAAGTGATTTTTGATTTCATGTTGACTTAGGGTTTGTGCATTTTTGGCGAATTGCTAGCCTAATTCGATTGGATTCGTGCCACTTAAAAGTGGTTTCGATTTCTTGATAACTTCAGGTTTGTTCGTCTTTGGCGACTTGCTACTCTAATTCGATCTGCTTCGAGCCAATGAAAAGTGGTTTTTGATTTCATAGTGTCTTCAAGATTGTTCATTTTTGGCGAATTGATAGTCTAACTTGATTGGTATTGAGACAATGAAAAATTGTTTTTGATTTCATGATAACTTCGGGTTTGTTCGTTTTTGGCAAATTGATAGTCTAATTTGATTAGAATCGAGCAAATGAAAAGTGATTTTTGATTTCTTGATCACTTCTGGTTTGTTCGTTTACGGCGAATGGCTAGTCAAAATCTATTTGGAATCGAGCCGATGAAAAGTTGTTTTTGATTTCATGATCACTTCGGGTTTGTTCATTTTTGGCAAATTTCTAGTCGAACTCGATTGGAATCGAGCCAATGAAAAGTGGTTTTTGATTTCAGGAGAACTTCAGCTTTGTTCGTTTCTGGCGAATTGCTAGTCCAATTCGGTTGGAATAGAGCCAATGAAAAGTGGTTTGTGATTTCATGGTAACTTCGGTTTGTTCATTTTTGTCGAATTGCTAGTCTAATTCGAATAGAATCATGCCAATAAAAAGTTGTTTTCCATTTCATGAGAACTTCGGGGCTGTTCGTTTTTGGCGAATTGCTAGTCTAATTTGATTGGAATCAGGCAAATGAAAAGCAGTTTTTGATTTCATGTTCTCTTTGGGTTTGTTCGTTTTTGGCGAATTGCTAGTCCAATTCGAATGAAATCGAGCCAATGAAAAGTGGTTTTTGATTTCGAATTTGTTTGTTTTTTGCGAATTGCTACTCTAACTCGATTGGAATCGAGCTAATGAAAAGTGGTTTTTGATTTCAAGATGACTTTGGGTTTGTTCATTTTTGGCGAATTGCTAGTCCAATTCGATTGGATTCGAGCCAATGAAAAGTGGTTTTTGATTTCATGATAACTTCGGGTTTGTTCATTTTTGGCGAATTGCTAGTCTAATTCGATTGGAATCGAGCCAATGAAAAGTATTTTTTGATTTTATGATAACTTCGGGTTTGTTCGTCCTTGGCGAATTGCTAGTCTAATTAGATTGAAATTGGGCAAATGAAAAGTGGTTTTTGATTTCCTAATAACTTCGGGTTTGTTCATTTTTGGCGAATTGCTAGTCTAATTCGATTGGAATCGAGCCAATGAAATCTGGGTTTTGATTTCGTGATAACCTTGGGTTTGTTCATTTTTGGCGAATTGCTAGTCTAATTCGATTTGAATCGAGCCAATGAAAAGTGGTTTTTGATTTCATGATAACTTCTGATTTGTTCATTTTTGGCGAATTGCTAGTCTAATTCAATTGGAATCACGCCAATGAAAAGTTGTTTTTGATTTTATGATAACTTCGGGTTTGTTCATTTTTGGCGAATATCTAGTCTAATTCGATTGGAATCGAGCCAATGAAAAGTGATTTTTGATACAATGATAACTTCTAGTTTGTTCATTTTTGGTGAATTGCTAGTCTAATTCGATTGGATCGAGCTAATGAAAAGTGGTTTTTGATCTCATGATAACTTCGGGTTCGTTGATTTTTGGCGAACTGCTAGTTTAATTCGATTGGAATCGAGCTAATGAAAAGTGGCTTGTGAATTCATGATAACTTCGGGTTTGTTTTTTTCAGATGAATTGCTAGTCTAACTCAATTGGAATCTAGCCAATTAAAAGTGGTTTTTGGATTCTAGATAACTTCGGGTTTGTTCATTTTTGGCGAATTGCTAGTCTAATTCGTTTGGAATCGAGCAAATGAAAAGTGGTTTTTGAGGTTTGTTCATTTTTGGCGAATTGCTAGTCTAATTCAATTGGAATCGAGCCGATGAAAAGTGGTTTGTGATTTCATGATAACTTTGGGTTTGTTCGTTTCTGGCGAATTGCTAGTATAACTCAATTGGAATCGAGCCAATGAAAAGTGGTTTTCGATTTCATGATCACTTCGGGTTTGTTCGTTTCTGGTGAATTTCTAGTCTAATGCGATTGGAATCAAGCTAATGAAAAGTGGTTTTGGATTTCATGATAACGTCAGGTTTGTTCGTTTTTGGCGAATTACTAGTCTAATTCGATTTGAATTGAGCCAATGAAAAGTTATTTTTTATTTCATGGTAACTTCAAGTTTGTTCATTTTTGGCGAATTGCTAGTCTAATTCGATTTGAATCGAGCCAATGAAAAGTGGTTTTTGAGGTTTGTTCGTTTTTGGCGAATTGTTAGTTTAATTCAATTGGAATCGAGCTGATGAAAAGTGGTTTGTGATTTCATGATAACTTCGGGTTTGTTCGTTTCTGGCGAATTGCTAGTATAACCCAATTAGAATCGAGCCAATGAAAAGTGATTTTTGATTTCATAAAAAAATCGGGTTTGTTCATTTTTGGCACATTGCAAGTTAATTCGATTGGAATCGAGCCAATGAAAAGTGGTTTTTAATTTCATGATCACTTCGGGTTTGTTCATTTCTGGTGAATTACTAGTCTAATTCGATTGGAATCAAGCCAATGAAAAGTGGTTTTGGATTTCATGATAACTTCAGGTTTGTTCGTTTTTGGCGAATTGCTAGTCTAATTCTATTTGAATCGAGCCAATGAAAAGTTGTTTTTTATTTCATGGTAACTTCGGGTTTGTTCATTTTTGGCGAATTGCTAGTCTAATTCGATTTGAATCGAGCCAATGAAAAGTGGTTTTTGGTTTCATGATAACTTCGGGTTTGTTCATTCTTGGCGAATTGCTAGTCTAATTCAATTGGAATCGCGCCAATGAAAAGTTGTTTTTTATTTCATGATAACTTCGGGTTTGTTCATTTTTCGCGAAATGATAGTCCAATTCGATTGGAATTGAGCCAATGAAAAGTGATTTTTGATTTCATGATAACTTCGGGTTTGTTCATTTTTGGCGAGTATCTAGTCTAATTCGATTAAAATCGAGCCAATGAAAAGTGGTTTTTGATTTAATGATAACTTCTGGTTTGTTCATTTTTGACGAATTGCTAGTTCAATTAAATTGGAATCGAGCCAATGAAAAGTGGTTTTTGATTTCTCGATCACTTCGGGTTTGTTTGTTTCTGGTGAATTGCTAGTCTAATTCGATTGGAATCGAGCTAATGAAAAGTGGTTATTGATTTCGTGATAACTTCGGGTTTGTTCATTTTTGGCGAATTGCTAGTCTAATTCGATTTGAATCGAGCCAATGAAAAGTTGTTTTTGATTTCATGACAACTTCGGATTTGTTCATTTTTGGCGAATTGCTAGTCTAATTCGATTGGAATCGAGCCAATAAAATGTGGTTTTTGATTTCATGATAACTTCGGGTTTGTTCATTTTTGGCGAATATCGAGTCTAATTCGGTTGGAATGGAGACAATGGAAAGTGGTTTTTGATTTAATGATAACTTCTGGTTTGTTCATTTTTGACGAATTGCTAGTCCATTTAAATTGGAGACGAGCCAATGAAAAGTGGTTTTAGATTCCATGATCACTTCAGGTTTGTTCATTTTTGGTGATTTGCAAGTCTAATTCGATTGGAATCGAGCTAATGAAAAGTGGTTTTTGATCTCATGATAACTTCGGGTTTGTTCATTTTTAGCGAGTCGCTAGTCTTATCGATTGGAATCGAGCCAATGAAAAGTTTTTTATGATTTCATGATGACTTCGGGTTTGTTCATTTTTGATGAGTTGCTAGTCCAATTCGATTGGAATCGAGCCAATGAAAAGTGGTTTATGATTTCACGATAACTTCGGGTTTGTTCATGTTTGGCGAATTGGTTGTCTAATTCGATTGAAATCGAGCCAATGAAAAGTGGTTTTTGATTTCATGATCACTTCGGGTTTGTTCATTTCTGGTGAATTGCTAGTCTAATTCGATATGAATCAAGCCAATCAAAAGTCGTTTTGGATTTCATGATAACCTCAGGTTTGTTCATTTTTGGCGAATTGCTAGTCTAATTCGATTGGAATTGAGCAAATGAAAAGTGGATTTTGATTTCATGATAACTTCAAGTTTGTTCATTTTTGGCGAATTGCTAGTCTAATTCGATTGGAATTGAGCCAATGAATAGTGGTTTTTGATTTCATGACAACTTCAGGTTTGTTCATTTTTGGCAAGTTGATAGTCTAATTCGATTGGGACCGAGCCAATGAAAAGTGGTTTTTGATTTCACGATAACTTCGGGTTTGTTAATTTTTGGCGAATTGCTAGTCTAATTTGATTGTAATCAAGCCAATGAAAAGTGGATTTTTATTTAATGATAACTTCTAGTTTGTTCATTTTTGGAAAATTTCTTGTCCAATTAAATTGGAATGGTTTTTGATTTCATGATCACATCGGGTTTGTTCATTTTTGGTGAATTGCAAGTCTAATTCGTTTGGAATCGAGCTAATGAAAAGTGGTTATTGATCTCATGATAACTTCGGGTTTGTTCATTTTTGGCGAATTGCTAATCTTATTCGATTGGAATTGAGCCAATGAAAAGTGTTTTATGATTTCATGATGACTTCAGGTTTGTTCGTTTTTGACGAATTGCTAGTCCAATTCTATTGGAATCGAGCCAATGAAAAGTGGTTTATGATTTCATGATAACTTGGGTTTGTTCATTTTTGGCGAATTGCTAGTCTAATTCGATTGGAATCAGGCCAATGAAAAGTCATTTTTGATTTCAAGATAACTTCGGGTATGTTCATTTTTGGCGAATTGCTAGTTTAATTCGATTGGAATCGAGCCAATGAAAAGTAATTTTTGATTTCATGATCACATTGGGTTTGTTCATTTTTGGCGAATTGCTAGTCTAATTCGATTGGAATTGAGCAAATGAAAAGTGGTTTTTGATTTCATGATAACTTCGGGTTTTTTCATTTTTGGTGAATTGCCAGTCTAATTCGATTGGAATCGAGCCAATGAATAGTGGTTTTTGATTTCATGACAACTTCGTGCTTGTTCTTGTTTGGTGAATTGGTTGTGTAATTCGATTGGAATCGAGCCAATGAAAAGTGGTTTTTGATTTCATGATCACTTCGGGTTTGTTTGTTTCTGGTGAATCGCTAGTCTAATTCGATCGGAATCAAACCAATGAAAAGTGGTTTTGGATTTCATGATAACTTCAGGTTTGTTCATTTTTCGCGAATTGCTAGTCTAATTCGATTGGAATTGAGCAAATGAAAAGTGGTTTTTGATTTCAAGATAACTTTGAGTTTATTCGTTTTTGGCGAATTGCTAGTCTAATTCGATAGGAATCGAGCTAATGAATAGTGGTTTTTGATTTCATGATAACTTCGGGCTTGTTCGTGTTTTACGAATTGCTAGTCTAATTTGATTAGAATCGAACCAATGAAAAGTGGTTTTGGATTTCATGATAACTTCAGGTTCGTTCGTTTTTGGCTAATTGCTAGTCTAATTCGATTGGGATCGAGCCAATGAAAAGTGGTTTTTGATTACATGATAACTTCGAGTTTGTTCGTTTTTGGCGAATTGCTAGTCTAATTCGATTGGAATCGAGAAAATGAAAGGTGGTTTTTGATTTAATGATAACATCTGGTTTGTTCATTTTTGGCGAATTGCTTGTCCAATTAAATTCGAATCGAGCCAATGAAAAGTGGTTTTTGATTTCATGATCACTTCGGGTTTTTTCATTTTTGGTGAATTGCAAGTCTAATTCGATTGGAATCGAGCTAATGAAAAGTGGTTTTTCATCTCATGATAACTTCGGGTTTGTTCATTTTTGTCGAATTGCTAGTCTTAATTGATTGGAATCGAGGCAATGAAAAGTGTTTTACGATTTCGTGATGACTTCGTGGTTTGCTCATTTTTGACGAATTGCTAGTCCAATTCGATTGGAATCAAGCCAATGAAAAGTGGTTTTTGATTTCATGATCACTTCGGGTTTTTTCATTTTTGGCGAATTCCTAGTCTAATTCGATTGGAATCAGGCCGATGAACAGTGGTTTTTGATTTCAAGATAACTTCGGGTTTGTTCGATAACTCCGTGTTTGTTCGTTTTTAGCGAATTGCTAGTCTAATTTAATTTGTATCAAGCCAATGAAAGTTCATGACAACTTCAGGTTTGTTCGTTTTTGGCGAATTACAAGTTTACTTCGGGTTTGTTCGATAACTCCGTGTTTGTTCGTTTTTAGCGAATTGCTAGTCTAATTTAATTTGTATCAAGCCAATGAAAGTTCATGACAACTTCAGGTTTGTTCGTTTTTGGCGAATTACAAGTTTACTTCGGGTTTGTTCGATAACTCCGTGTTTGTTCGTTTTTAGCGAATTGCTAGTCTAATTTAATTTGTATCAAGCCAATGAAAGTTCATGACAACTTCAGGTTTGTTCGTTTTTGGCGAATTACAAGTTTACTTCGGGTTTGTTCGATAACTCCGTGTTTGTTCGTTTTTAGCGAATTGCTAGTCTAATTTAATTTGTATCAAGCCAATGAAAGTTCATGACAACTTCAGGTTTGTTCGTTTTTGGCGAATTACAAGTTTACTTCGGGTTTGTTCGATAACTCCGTGTTTGTTCGTTTTTAGCGAATTGCTAGTCTAATTTAATTTGTATCAAGCCAATGAAAGTTCATGACAACTTCAGGTTTGTTCGTTTTTGGCGAATTACAAGTTTACTTCGGGTTTGTTCATTTTCGATGAATTGCTAGTCTAATTTAATTTGAATCAAGCCAATGAAAAGTCATTTTTCATTTCATGATAACTTCAGGTTTGTTCATTTTTGACGAATTGCTAGTCTAGTTCAATTGGTATCGAGCCAATGAAAAGAGGTTTTGGATTTCATGATAACTTCAGGTTTGTTCATTTTAGGCGAATTACAAGTCTAATTCGATTGGAATTGAGCAAATGAAAAGTGGTTTTTGATTGCATGATAACTTTGGATTTGTTCGTTTTTGGCGAATTGCTAGTCTAATTCGATTGGAATCGAGCAAATGAGTAGTAGTTTTTGATTTCATGACAACTTCGGGTTTGTTCATGGTTGGCGAATTGGTTGTTTAATTCGATTGGAATCGAGCCAATGAAAAGTGGTTTTTGATTTCAAGATCGCTTCGGGTTTGTTCGTTTCTGGTGAATTGCTAGTCTAATTCGATTGGAATCAGGCAAATGAAAAGTGTTTTTGGATTTCATGATAACTTCAGGTTTGTTCATTTTTGACGAATTGCTAGTCTAATTCGATTGGAATTGAGCAAATGAAAAGTGGTTTTTGAATTCATGATAACTTCTGGATTGTTCATTTTTGGCGAATTGCTAGTCTAATTTGATTGGAATCGAGCCAATGAATAGTGGTTTTTGATTTCATGATAACTTCGGGTTTGTTCGTGTTTGGCGAATTGCTAGTCTAATTCGATTGGAATCGAGCAAATGAAAAGTGATTTTCAATTTCATGATCACTTCGGGTTTTTTTCGTTTCTGGTGAATTGTTTTTCTAATTCGATTGGAATCAAGCCAATGAAAAGTGGTTTTGGATTTCATGATAACTTCAGGTTTGTTCGTTTTGGCGAATTGCTAGTCTAATTTGATTGGAATTAAGCAAATGAAAACTGGTTTTTGATTTCATGATAACTTCGGGTTTGTTCATTTTTGGCGAATTGTTAGTCTAATTCGATTGGAATCGAGCGAATGAATAGTGGTTTTTGATTTCATGATAACTTCAGTTTTGTTCGTTTTTGGTGAGTCCCTAATCGAATTAGATTGGAATCGAGCCAATGAAAAGTGGTTTTTGATTTCATGATCACTTCGGGGTTTGTTCATTTTTGGTGAATTGCTAGTCTAATTCGATTGGAATCGACCTAATGAAAAGTGATTTTTGATCTCATGATAACTTTGGGTTCGTTCGTTTTTGGTGAATTGCTAGTCTAATTCGATTGAAACCGAGCCTATGAAAACTGGTTTTTGATATCATGATCACTTAGGGTTTGTTCATTTTTGGTGAGTTACTAGTCTAATTCTATTGGAATCGAGCTGATGAAAAGTGGTTTTTGATCTCATGATAACTTCGACTTCGTTCGTTTTTGGCGAATTACAAGTTTAATTCGCTTGGAATCGAGCCAATGAAAAGTGGTTTGTGATTCATGATAACTTCGGGTTTGTTCGTTTCTGACGAATTGCTTGTCTAACTCAATTGGAATCGAGCCAATGAAAAGTGGTTTTTGGTTTCAAGATAACTTCGTGTTTGTTCGTTTTTGCAGAATTGCTAGTCGAATTCGTTTGGAATCGAGCAAATGAAAAGTTGTTTTTGAGGTTTGTTCATTTTTGGCGAATTGCTTATTTAATTCGATTGGAATCAAGCTAATGAAAAGTGGATTTTGATTTCATGATAACTTCGGGTTTGTTCATTTTTGGCGAATTGCTAGTCTAGTTCGATTGGAATGAGCCAATGAAAAGATGTTTTTGATTTCTTGATCACTTTCGGTTTGTTCATTTTTGGCAAATTGATAGTCTTATTCGATTGGAATCGAGCCGATGAAAAGTGGTTTATGATTTCTTGATAACTTGGTGTTTTTCATTTTTGGCGAATTGCTAGTCTACTTCAATTGGAATCGAGCCAATGAAAAGTGATTTTTGATTTCATGATAACTTCAGGTTTGTTCATTTTTGGCGAATTACTAGCCTAACTCAATTGGAATCGAGCCAATGAAAAGTGGTCTTTGCCTTCAAGGTAACTTCGGGGTTGTTCATTTTTGGCGAATTGCTAGTCTTATTTGTTTGGGATCGAGCAAATGAAAAGTGGTTTTTCATTTAATGATGACTTCGGGTTTGTTCATTTTTGGTGATTTGCTAGTCTAATTCGATTGGAATCAAGCTAATAAAAAGTGGTTTTTGATTTCATGATCACTACGGGTTTGTTCATTTTTGGTGAATTGTTATTCTAATTCGATTGGAATCGAGCTAATGAAAAGTGGTTTTTGATCTCATGATAACTTTGGGTTCGTTCATTTTTGGTGAATGGCAAGTCTAATTCGATTGGAATCGAGCCAATGAGAAGTGGTTTTTGATTTAATGATAACTTCGGGTTTGTTCATTTTTAGTGAATTGCTAGTCTAATTCGATTGGAATCGAGCCAATGAAAAGAGGTTTTTGGTTTCATGATCACTTCAGGTTTGTTCATTTTTGGTGAATCGCTAGTCTAATTCGATTGGAATCGTGCTAATGAAAAGTGGTTTTTGATCTCATGATAACTTTGGGTTTGTTCATTTTTGGCGAATTGCTAGTCTAATTCGATTGGAATCGAGCCTATGAAAACTAGTTTTTGATTTCATGATCACTTCGAGTTTGTTCATTTTTGGTGAGCTACTAGTCTAATTCGATTGGAATCGAGCTAATGAAAAGTGGTTTTTGATCTCATGATAACTTCGAGTTCGTTCATTTTTGGCGAATTACTAGTTTAATTCGATTGGAATCGAGCCAATGTAAAGTGGTTTGTGATTTCATGATAACTTCGGGTTTGTTCGTTTTTAGCGAATTGCTTGTCTAACTCAATTGGAATCGAGCCAATGAAAAGTGGTTTTTCGTTTCAAGATAAATTCGGGTTTGTTCATTATTAGCGAATTACTAGTCTAATTCGATTGGAAACAAGCCAATGAAAAGTGGTTTTTGATTTCATGATCACTTCGGGTTTGTTCATTTTTGGTGAATTGCTATTCTAATTCGATTGGAATCGAGCTAATGAAAAGTGGTTTTTGATCTCATGATAACTTCAGGTTCGTTCAATTTTGGTGAATGGCTAGTCTAATTTGATTGGAATCGACCCAATGAAAAGTGGCTTGTGATTTCTTGATTACTCCGAGTTTGTTCGTTTCTGACGAATTGCTAGTCTAACTCAATTGGAATTGAGCCAATGAAAAGTGGTTTTTGGTTTCAAAATAACTTCGGGTTTGTTCATTTTTGGCTATTTGCTAGTCTAATTCGTTTGGCATCGAGCAAATGAAAAGTGGTTTTTGAGGTTTGTTCATTTTTGGCAAATTGCTAGTGTAATTCGATTGGAATCGTGCCAATGAAAAGTGGTTTTCGATTTCATGGTAACTTCAAGTTTGTTCGTTTTTGGTGACCTGCTGCTCTAATTCGATTGGTATCGAGCCAATGAAAAGTGGTTTTTGATTTCATAGTAACTTCAAGTTTGTTCATTTTTAGCGAATTGCTAGTCTAACTCGATTGGTATTGTGCCAATGAAAAGTGGTTTTTGATTTGATGATAACTCTGGGTTTGCTCATTTTTGGTGAATTGCAAGTATAATTCGATTGGAGTCGAGCAAATGAAAAGTAGTTTTTGATTTCTTGATCACTTCGGGTTTGTTCACTTCTGGCGAATTGCTAGTCTAACTCGATTGGAATCGAGCCAATGAAAAGTGGTTTATGATTTCAAGATAACTTCGGGTTTGTTCGTTTGTGGCAAATTACTAGTCTAATTCGATTGGAATCGACCCAATGAAAAGTGGCTTGTGATTTCAAGATTACTCCAAGTTTGTTCGTTTTTGACGAATTGCTAGTCTAACTCAATTGGGATTGAGCCAATGAAAAGTGATTTTTGGTTTCAAGATAACTCGGGTTTGTTCGTTTTTGGCTAATTGCTAGTCTAATTCGTTTGGAATCGAGCAAATGAAAACTGGTTTTTGAAGTTTGTTTACTTTTGGCGAATTGCTAGTGTAATTCGATTGGAATTGTGCCAATGAAAAGTGGTTTTCAATTTCATGGTAACTTCGAGTTTGTTCATTTTTGGTGACCTGCTACTCTAATTCGATTGGTATCAAGCCAATGAAAAGTGGTTTTGGATTTCATAGTAACTTCGAGTTTGTTCATTTTTGGCGAATTGTTTGTCTAACTCAATTGGTATTGTGCCAATGAATTCTATTTTTTGATTTCATGATCACCTCGGGTTTGTTCATTTTTGGCTAATTGCTAGTCTAACTCGATTGGAATCGAGCCAATGAAAAGTGGTTTTTGATTTCAAGATAACTTCGGGTTTGTTCATTTTTGGCGAATTGCTAGTCTAATTCGATTGGAATTGAGCCAATGAAAAGTGGTTTGTGATTTCATGATAACTTCGGGTTTGTTCATTTTTGACGAATCGCTAGTGTAATTCGATTGCAATCGTGCAATGAAAAGTTGTTTTCGATTTCCTGATAACTTCATGGTTGTTAATTTTTGGCGAATTGCTAATATAATTTGATTGAAATCAAGCCAATGAAGAGTGGTGTTTGATTTCATGATCACTTCGGGTTTGTTCATTTTTGGCGAATTGCTAGTCTAACTGGATTGGAATCGAGCCAATGAAAAGTGTTTTTTGATTTCATGATAATTTCGGGTTTGTTCATTTTTGGCGAATTGCTAGTCCAATTCGATTGGAATCGAGCCAATGACAAGTGGTTTTTGATTTCATGAAAACTTTGAGTTTGTTCATTTTTAGCAAATTCCTTGTCCAATTCGATTGGAATTGAGCTAATGAAAAGTGGTTTATGATTTCATGATAAGTTCGGGTTTGTTCGTTTGTGGCGAATTGCTAGTCTAGCTCGATTGGAATCGAGCCAATGAAAAGTGGTTTTTGATTTCTTGATAACTTCGGGTTTGTTCGTTTTCGGCGAATTGCTGGTCTAATTCGATTGGAATCGAGCTAATGAAAATTGATTTTTGATTTCATGATAACTTCGTTTTTTTCGTTTTTGGTGAATTGCTAGTCTAATTCGATTGAAATCGAGCCAATAAAATGTGGTTTTTGATTTCATTATAATTTCAGGCTTGATCATTTTTGGCGAATTGCTAGTCTAATTCGATTGGAATCAGGCCAATGAAAAGTGGTTTTTGATTTCAAGATAACTTCGGGTTTGTTCGTTTTTGGTGAATTGCCAGCCTAATTTGATTAGAATCAAGCCAATGAATAGTGGTTTTTGATTTCATGATAACCTCATGTTTGTTCTTTTTGGCGAATTGCTAGTCTAATTCGACTAGAATCGAGCCAACGAAAAGTAGTTTTTGATTTCATGATAACTTCGAGTTTGTTCATTTTTGGCGAATTGCTAGTCTAATTCGATTAGAATTGTGCCAATGAAAAGTGGTTTTCGATTTCATGATAACTTCGGGTTTGTTCATCTTTGACGACTTGCTACTCTAATTCGATCGGTATCTTGCCAATGAAAAGTGGTTTTTGATTTCATAGTGTCTTCGAGTTCGTTCATTTTTGGCGAATTGCTAGTCTAATTCGATTGGAATTGCGCCAATGAAAAGTTGTTTTTGATTTCTTGATAACTTCGGGTTTGTTCATTTTTGGCGAATATCTAGTCTAATTCGATTGGAATCGAGCAAATGAAAAGTAATTTTCGATATCTTGATCACTGCAGGTTTCTTCGTTTTTGGCTAATTGCTAGTCTAACTAAATTGGAATTGAGCCAATCAAAAGTGGTTTTCAATTTCATTATAACTCTGGGCTTGTTCGTTTTTAGTGAATTGCTAGTCTAAGTCGATTGGAATTGAGCCAATGAAAAGTGGTTTATGATTTCATGATAACTTCGGGTTTGTTCATTTTTGGCAAATTTCTAGTCTAATTCGATTGGAATCAGGCCAATGAAAAGTGGTTTTTGATTTCAAGATAACTTCGGGTTTGTTCATTTTTGGCGAATTGCTAGTTTATTTCGATTGGAATCGAGCCAATGAAAAGTGGTTTTTGATTTCATGATCACTTCGGGTTTGTTCATTTTTGGCTAACTGCTAGTCTAACAGGATTGGAATTGAGACAATGAAAAGTGGTTTTCAATTTCAAGATAACTCCGGGTTTGTTCGTTTTTAGCGAATTGCTAGTCTAATTCGATTGGGAAAAAAAAGTGGTTTTTGATTTCATGAAAACTACGAGTTTTTTTGTTTTTGACGAATTGCTAGTATAGTTCAATTGGTATCGAGCCAATGAAAAGTGTTTAATGATTTCATGATGACTTCGGGTTTGTTCGTTTTTACCAAATTGCTAGTCCAATTCGAGTGGAATCAAGCCAATGAAAAGTGGTTTATGATTTCATGATAACTTCAGGTCTATTCATGTTTGGCGAATTGGTTGTCTAATTCGATTGGAATCGAGCTAATGAAAAGTCATTTTTTATTTCATGATCACTTCGGGTTTGTTCGTTTCTGGTGAATTGCTGGTCTAATTCGATTGGAATCAAGCGAATGAAAAGTGGTTTTGGATTTCATGATAACCTCAGGTTTGTCCCCTTTTGGTGAATTTCTAGTCTAATTCGATTGGAATTGAGCGAATGAAAAGTGGATTTTATTTCACGATAACTTCGAGTTTGTTTGTTTTTGGCGAATTGCTAGTCTAATTCGATTGGAATCAGACCAATGAAAAGTGGTTTTTGATTTCAAGATAACTTTGGGTCTGTTATTTTTAGCGAATCGCTAGTCTAATTCGATTGGAATCGAACCAATGAAAAGTGGTTTTTGATTTCATGATCACTTCGGGTTTGTTCATTTTTGGCGAATTGCTAGTCTAACTGGATTGGAATTAAGCCAATGAAAAGTGGTTTTCAATTTCATGATAACTCCGGGTTTGGTCGGTTCTAGTGAATTGCTAGTCTAATTCGATTGGAATCAGGCCAACGAAAAGTGGTTTTTGATTTCAAGATAACTACGGGTTTGTTCATTTTTGGCGAATTGCCAGTTTAGTTCGATTGGAATCGAGCCAATGAAAAGTGGTTTTTGATTTCATGATCACTTCGGATTTGTTCTTTTTTGGCTAATTGCTAGTCTAACTGGATTGGAATTGAGCCAATGAAAAGTGGTTTTCAATTTCATGATAACTCCGGGTTTGTTCGTTTTTAACGAATTGCTAGTCTAATTCGATTGGAATTGAGCCAATGAAAAGTTGTTTTTGATTTCAAGAAAACTTCGAGTTTGTTCATTTTTGGCGAATTGCTAGTCTAGTTGAATTGGTATCGAGCCAATGACAAGTGATTTTGGATTTCATGACAACTTCAGGTTTGTTCATTTTTTGGGAATTGCTAGTCTAATTCGATTGGAATTGAGCAAATGAAAAGTGGTTTTTGATTTCATGATAACTTTGGGTTTGTTCATTTTTTGCTAATTGCTAGTCTAATTCGTTTGGAATCGAGCTAATGAAAAGTGGTTTTTGAGGTTTGTTCATTTTTGGCGAATTGCTAGTGTAATTCAATTGGAATCGTGCCGATGAAAAGTGGTTTTTCGATTTCATGGTAACTTCGAGTTTGTTCGTTTTTGGTGATCTGCTACTCTAATTCGATTGGTATCGAGCCAATGAAAAGTGGTTTTTTATTTCATAGTAACTTCAAGTTTGTTCATTTTTGGCGAATTGCTAGTCTAACTCGATTGGTATTGTGCCAAAGAAAAGTGGTTTTTTTATTTCATGATAACTTCAGTTTTGCTCATCTTTGGGGAATTGCTAGTCTAATTCGATTGGACTCAAGTAAATGAAAGTAGTTTTTGATTTCATGATCACTTCGGGTTTGTTCACTTTTGGCGAGTCCCTAGTCGAATCCAATTGGAATCGAGCCAATGAGAAGTGGTTTTTTATTTCATGATCACTTCGGGTTTGTTCATTTTTGGAGAATTGCTAGTCTAACTCGATTGGAATCGAGCCAATGAAAAGTGGTTTTTGATTTCAACATAACTTTGGGTTTGTTCGTTTGTCGCGAATTGCTAGTCTAATTCGATTGGAATCGACCCAATGAAAAGTGGCTTATGATTTCAAGATTACTCCAAGTTTGTTCGTTTCTGACGAGTTGCTAGTCTAAATCAATTGGAATTGAGCCAATGAAAAGTGATTTTTGGTTTCAAGATAACTTCGGGTTTGTTCATTTTTGGCTAATTGCTAGTCTAATTCGTTTGGAATCGAGCAAATGAAAAGTGGTTTTTGAGGTTTGTTCATTTTTGGCAAATTGCTAGTGTAATTCTATTGGAATCGTGCCAATGAAAAGTGATTTTCGATTTCATGGTAACTTCGAGTTTGTTCATTTTTGGTGACCTGCAACTCTAATTCGATTGGTATCAAGCCAATGAAAAGTGGTTTCGGATTTCATAGTAACTTTGAGTTTGTTCATTTTAGGAGAATTGCTAGTCTAACTCAATTGGTATTGTGCCAATGAAAAGTATTTTTTGATTTCATGATCACTTCGGGTTTGTTCATTTTTGGCTAATTGCTAGTCTAACTCGATTGGAATCGAGCCAATGAAAAGTAGTTTTTGATTTCAAGATAACTTCGGGTTTGTTCATTTTTGGCGAATTGCTAGTCTAATTCGTTTGGAATCGAGCCAATGAAAAGTGGTTTGTGATTTCATGATAACTACGGGTTTGTTCATTTTTGATGAATTGCTAGTGTAATTCGATTGCAATTGTGCAATGAAAAGTGGCTTTCGATTTCATGATGACTTCAGGGTTGTTAATTTTTAGCGAATTGCTAATCTAATTCGATTGGAATCAAGCCAATGAAGAGTGGTGTTTGATTTCATGATCACTTCGGGTTTGTTCATTTTTGGCAAATTGCTAGTCTAACTGGATTGGAATCGAGCCAATGAAAAGTGTTTTTTGATTTCATGATAACTTCGGGTTTGTTCATTTTTTGGCGAATTGCTAGTCCAATTCGATTGCAATCGAGCCAATGAAAAGTGGTTTTTGATTTCATGAAAACTTTGAGTTTGACTATTTTTAGCGAATTGCTAGTCCAATTCGATTGGAATTGAGCTAATGAAAAGTGGTTTATGATTTCATGATATGTTCGGGTTTGTTCGTTTGTGGCGAATTGCTAGTCTAGTTCTATTAGTTCGAGCCAACGAAAAGTGGTTTTTGATTTCTTGATAACTTCGGGTTTGTTCGTTTTCGACGAATTGCTAGTCTAATTCGATTGGAATCGAGCCAATGAAAATTGATTTTCGATTTCATGATAACTTCATTTGTTCGTTCATTTGTTCGTTTTTGGTGAATTGCTAGTGTAATTCGATTGGAATCGGGCCAATAAAATGCGATTTTTGATTTCATGATAATTTTGGGTTTGTTCATTTTTAGCGAATTGCTTGTATAATTTGATTAGAATCAAGCCAATGAATAGTGGTTTTTGATTTCATGATAACCTCACGTTTGTTCTTTTAAGCGAATTGCTAGTCTAATTCGACTGGAATCGAGCCAATGAAAAGTAGTTTTTGATTTCATGATAACTTCGAGTTTGTTCATTTTTGGCGAATTGCTAGTCTAATTCGATTGGAATCGTGCCAATGAAAAATGGTTTTCGATTTCATGATAACTTCGGGTTTTCTCATCTTTGGCAACTTGCTAGTCCAATTCAATTGGAATAGAGCCAATGAAAAGTGGTTTGAGATTTCATGATAACTTCGGGTTTGCTCATCTTTGGCAACTTGCTAGTCCAATTCAATTGGAATAGAGCCAATGAAACGTGATTTGAGATTTCATGATAACTTCGGGTTTGTTCATTTTTGTCGAATTGCTAGTCTAATTCGAATGGAATAGTGCCAACAAAAAGTGGTTTTCTATTTCATGATAACTTCGGGGTTATTCTTTTTTGTCGAATTGCTAGTCTAATTCGATTGTAATCGAGCAAATGAAAAGCGGTTATTGATTTCATGTTCACTTTGGGTTTGTTCATTTTTGGCAAATTGCTGGTCTAATTCGATTGGAATCAGGCCAATGAAAACTGATTTTTGATTTCAAGATAACTTCGGGTTTGTTAATTTTTGGCGAGTTGCTAGTTTAATTCGATAGGAATCGAGCCAATGAAAAGTTGTTTTTGATTTCATGATCACTTCGTGTTTATTCATTTTTGGCGAATTGCTAGTCTAACTGGATTGGAATTGAGCCAATGAAAAGTGGTTTTCAATTTCATGATAACTTCGGGTTTGTTCATTTTTAGCAAATTACTAGTCTAATTCAAATGGAATCGAGCCAATGAAAAGTGGTTTTTGATTTCGGGTTTGTTCATTTTTGGCGAATTGCTAGTCTAACTCGATAGGAATCGAGCTAATGAAAAGTGGTTTTTGATTTCAAGATAACTTCGGATTTGTTCGTTTTTGGCGAATTGCTAATCCAATTCGATTGGAATCGAGCCAATGAAAAGTGGTTATGATTTCATGATAACTTCGGGTTTGTTCATTTTTGGCAAATTGCTAGTCTAATTCGATTGGAATCAGGCCAACGAAAAGTGGTTTTTGATTTCAAGATAACTTCGGGTTTGTTCATTTTTGGCGAGTTGCTAGTTTAATTCGATTGGAATCGAGCCAATGAAAAGTGGCTTTTGATTTCATGATCACTTCGTGTTTGTTCATTTTTGGCGAATTACTAGTCTAACTGGATTGGAATTGAGCCAATGAAAAGTTGTTTTCAATTTCATGATAACTTCAGGTTTGTTCATTTTTAGCGAATCGCTAGTCTAATTCGATTAGAATCGAGCCAATGAAAAGTGGATTTTGATTTCATGAAAACTTCAAGTTTGTTCGTTTTTGGCGAATTGCTAGTCTAGTTCGATTGGTATCGAGCCAATGAAAAGTAGTTTTTTATTTCATGATAAGGTAGGATTTGTTCGTTTGTGGCGAATTGATAGTCTAGTTCGATTGGAATCGAGCCAATGAAATGTGGTTTTTGATTTCTTGATAACTTCGGGTTTGTTTATTTTTGACGAATTACTTGTCTAATTCGAATGGAATCGAGCCAATGAAAATTTATTTTTGATTTCATTATAACTTCGGGTTTGTTTGTTTTTGGCGAATTGCTAGTCTAATTCGATTGGAATCGAACCAATAAAATGTGGTTTTGATTTCATGATAATTTCGGGTTTGTTCATTTTTAGCGAATTGCTACTCTAATTTATTTAGAATCGAGCCAGTGAATAGTGGTTTTGATTTCATGATAACCTCTGATTTGTTCGTTTTTGGCGAATTGCTAGCCTAATTCGATTTGAATCGAGCCAATGAAAAGTGATTTTTGATTTCATGTTGACTTCGGGTTTGTGCATTTTTGGCGAATTGCTAGCCTAATTCGATTGGGTTCGTGCCACTTAAAAGTGGTTTTGATCTCATGATAACTTCGAGTTTGTTCATTTTTGCGCGTTCTGCTACTCTAATTCGATTGGTATCAAGCCAATAAAAAGTGTTTTTTGATTTCATAGTAACTTCGAGTATGTTCATTTTTAGCGAATTGCTAGTCTAACTCGATTGGTATCGAGCCAATGAAAAGTAGCTTTTGATTTCATGATAACTTCGGTTTGTTCATTTTTTGCAAATTGCTAGTCTAATTCGGTTGGAATTGAGCAAACGAAAAGCGGTTTTTGATTTCATGATCACTTCGGGTTTGTTCATTTTAGGCGAATTGCTAGTCTAGTTCGATTGGAATCATGCAATTGAAAAGTGGTTTTTGATTTCATGATAACTTCGGGTTTGTTCGCTTTTGGCGAATTGCTGGTCTAATTCAATTGGAATCGAGCCAATAAAAAGTGGTTTTCGATTTCATGATCACTTCGGGTTTGTTCTTTTGTGGTGAATTGCTAGTCAACTGGATTGGAATCGAGCCAATTAAAAGTGGTTTTCTATTTAACGATAACTTTCGGTTTGTTCATTTTCGACGAATTGCGAGTCTAATTCAATTTGAATCGAGGCATTGAAAAGTGGTTTTTCATTTCTAGAAAACTTCGAGTTTGTTCGTTTTTGACGAATTACTAGTCTAGTTCAATTGGTATCGAGCCGATGAAAAGTGGTTTTTGATTTCATGATAAGTACGGGTTTGTTCGTTTGTGGCGAATTGCTAGTCTAGTTCGATTGGAATCGAGCCAATGAAAAGTGGTTTATGATTTTTCAATAACATAGGGTTTGTTCATTTTTGACGAATTGCTTGTCTAACTCGATTGGAATCTAGCCAATGTAAGGTGGTCTGTGATTTTATGATAATTTCGGGTTTGTTCGTTTGGCGAATTGCTAGTCTAATTTGATTGGAACAGAGCCAATGAAAAGTGGTTTTTGATCTCCTGATAACTTTGGGTTTGTTCATTTTTGGTGAATTGCTCATCCAATTCGATTGGAATCGAGCCAATGAAAAGTGGTTTTGATTCATGATAACTTTAGGTTTGTGCATTTTTGCAAATTGCCAGTCTTATTCAATTGGAATCGAGCCGATGAAAAGTGGTTTTTGATTTCAAGATAACTTCAGGTTTGTTCGTTTATGGGGAATTGCTCGTCTAATTCGATTGAAATTGAGCCAATGGAAATTGGTTTTTAATTCCATGATAACTTCGGGTTTGTTCAATTTTGGCGAATTGCTAGTCTAATTCGATTGGAATCGAGCCATTGAAAAGCGGTTTTTGATTTCATGATAACTTCGGGCTTGTTCATTTTTGGCGAATTGCTAGTCTAATTCGATTGGATTCGAGACAATAAAAAGTGGTTTTTTATTTCATGATAACTTCGGGTTTGTTCCTTTTTCGCGAATTGCTAGTCTAATTCGGTTTGAATCGAGCCAATGAAAAGTGGCTTTTGATTTCGTGATAACCTCGTGTTTATTCGTCTCTGGCGAATTGCTAGTCTAACTCAATTGGAATCGAGCAAATGAAAAGTGGCTTTTGATTTCATGATAACTTTAGGTTTATGTATTTTTGGCCAATTGCTTATCTTATTCGATTGGAATCGAGCCAATGAAAAGTGATTTTTGATTTCATGATAACTTCTAGTTTGTTCGTTTTTGGCGAATTGCTAGTCTAATTCGATTGGTATCGAGTCAATGAAAAGTGATTTTTGATTTCATGATCACTTCAGGTTTTTTCATTTTTGACCAAATTGCTAGTCGAACTCGATCGAAATAGAGCCAAGGAATAGTGGTTTTTGATTTCAGGATAACTTCGGGTTTGTTCGTTTTTGGCAAATTGCTAATGAATTTCTATTGGAATCGAGCCAACGAAAAGTGATTTTTGATTTCACGATAACTTCGGGCTTATTCCTTTTTCTGAGTTGCTAGTCTAATTCGATTGGAATTAAGCCAATGAAAAGTGGTTTTTGATTTAAAAATAACTTTGGTTTGTTCATTTTTTGGCGAATTGCTAGTCTAATTCGATTGGAATGGAGCCAATGAAAAGTGGTTTTTGATTTCCTGATAATTTTGGGTTTGTTCATTTTTGGCGAATTGCTAGTCTAATTCGATTGGAATTGAGCTAATGAAATGTGGTTTTTGATTTCATGATAACTTCGGGTTTGTTCGTCTTTAGCTAATTGCTAGTCTAATTTGGTTGGAATTGAGCCAATGAAATCTGTGTTTTGATTTCGTGATAACCTCGGGTTTTTTCATTTTTGGCGAATTGCTAGTCTAATTCGATTTGAATCGAGCCAATGAAATCTGTGTTTTGATTTTGTGATAACCTCGGGTTTTTTCATTTTTGGCGAATTGCTAGTCTAACTCGATTTGAATCGATCCAATGAAAAGTGGTTTTTGATTTCATGATAACTTCGGGTTGGCTTATTTTTGACGAATTGCTTGTCTAATTCAATTGGAATCGCGCCAATGAAAGGTGGTTTTTGATTTAATGATAACTTCTGGTTTGTTCATTTTTGGCGAATTGCTAGTCAAATTCGATTTGAATCAAGCCAATGAAAAGTGGTTTTTGATTTCATGATCAGTTCAGATTTGTTCATGTTTGGTGATTTTCAAGTCTAATTCGATTGGAATCAAACTAATGAAAGTGGTTCTTGATCTCATGATAACTTCGGGTTCGTTCATGTTTGGCGAATTGCTAGTTTAATTCGATTGGAATCGAGCCAATGAAAAGTGGCTTGTGATTTCATGATAACTTCGGGTTTGTTTGTTTCAGGCGAATTGCTAGTCTAACTCAATTGGAATCAAGCCAAATAAAAGTTGTTTTTAGATTCTGGATAACTTTGGGTTTGTTCATTTTTGGCGAATTGCCAGCCTAATTCGTTTGGAATAGAGCAAATAAAAGTGGTTTTTGAGGTTTATTCGTTTTTGGCGAATTTCTAGTCTAATTCAATTGGAATCGAGCCCATGAAAAGTGGTTTGTAATTTCATGATAACTTCGGGTTTGTTCATTTTTGGCGAATTGCTAGTCTAATTCGATTCGAATCGAGCCAATGAAAAGTGTTTTTTGATTTAATGATAACTTCGGGTTTGTTCATTTTTGGCGAATTGCTGGTCAAATTTGATTGGAATCAAGCCAATGAAAAGTGGTTTTTGATTTTATGATCACTTCGGGTTTGTTCATTTTTGGTGAATTGCAAGTCTAATTCGATTGGAATCGAGCTAATGAAAAGTGGTTTTTGATCTCATGATAACTTTGGGTTCATTCGTTTTTTGTGAATTGCTAGTTTAATTCAATTGGAATCGAGCCAACGAAAAGTGGCTTGTGATTTGATGATAACTTCAAGTTTGTTTGTTTCAGTTGAATTGCTAGTCTAAGCTAATTGGAATCGAGCCAATTAAAAGTGGTTTTTGGATTCAAGATAACTTTGGATTTGTTCATTTTTGGCGAATTGCTAGTCTAATTTGTTTGGAATCGTGCAAATGAAAAGTGGTTTTGAGATTTGTTCGTTTTTTACGAATTGCTAGTTTAATTCAATTGGAATCGAGCCGATGAAAAGTGGTTTGTGATTTCATGATAACTTCGTGTTTGTTCATTTTTGGCGCATTGCTAGTCAAATTCGATTGGAATCGAGCCAATGAAAAGTGGTTTTTGATTTCATTATCACTTCAGATTTGTTCGTTTCTGATGAATTGCTAGTCTAATTCGATTGGAATCGAGCCAATGAAAAGTTGTTTTGGATTTCATGATAACTTCAGGTCTGTTCGTCTTTGGCGAATTGCTAGTCTAATTCGATTTGAATCGAGCCAATGAAAAGTTGTTTTTGATTTCATGGTAATTTCGGGTTTGTTCATTTTTGGCAAATTGCTAGTCTAATTCGATTGGAATCGAGCCAATGAAAAGTGGTTTTTGATTTCATGATCACTTCGGGTTTGTTCGTTTCCGGTGAATTGCTAGTCTAATTCGATTGGAATCAAGCCAATGAAAAGTGGTTTTGGATTTCATGATAACTTAGGTTTGTTCGTTTTTGGCGAATTGCCAGTCTAATTCGATTTGAATCGAGCTAATAAAAAGTTGTTTTTGATTTCATGGTAACTTCGGGTTTGTTCATTTTTGGCGAATTGCTAGTCTAATTCGATTGGAATCGAGCCAATGAAAGGAGGTTTTTGATTTCATGATAACTTTGGGTTTGTTCATTTTTGGCGAATATCTAGTCTAACTTGATTGGAATCGAGCCAATAAAAATTGGTTTTTGATTTAACGATAACTTCTGGTTTGTTCATTTTCGACGAATTGTTAGTCCAATTAAATTGGAATCGAGCCAGTGAAAAGTGGTTTTTGATTTCATGATCATTTCGGGTTTGTTCGTTTCTGGTGAATTGCTAGTCTAATTCGATTGGAATCGAGCCAATGAAAAGTAGGTTTTGATTTCATGATAACTTTGGGTTTATGCATTTCTGGCGAATTGCTGGTCTTATTCGATTGGAATCAAGCCAATGAAAAGTGGTTTTTGATTTCATGATAACTTCGGGTTTGTTCGTGTTAGGCGAATTGCTAGTCTAATTCTATTGGAATCAAGCAAACAAAAAGTGGTTTTCGATTTCTTGATCACTTCAAGTTTGTTCGTTTCTGGTGAATTGCTAGTCTAATTTGACTGGAATCAAGCCAATGAAAAGTGGTTTTTGATTTCATGATAACTTCCGGTTTGTTCATTTTTGGCGAATATCTAGTCTAATTTGTTTGGAATTGTGCCAATGACACGTGGCTTTTGGTTTAATGATAACTTCTGGTTTGTTCTTGTTTGGCGAATTGCTATTCAAATTCGATTGGAATCAAGTCAATGAAAAGTTGTTTTTGATTTCATGATAACTTCGGGTTTGTTCATTTTTAGCGAATATCTAGTCTAATTCGATTGGAATCGTGCCAATGAAAAGTGGTTTTTGATTTAACAATAACTTCTAGTTTGTTCGTGTTTGGCGAATTGCTAGTCAAATTCGGTTGGAATCAAGCCAATGAAAAGTGGTTTTTGATTTCATGATCTCTTCGGGTTTGTTCATTTTTGGTGAATTGCAAGTCTAATTCTATTGGAATCGCGCTATTGAAAAGTGTTTTTTGATTTCATGATAACTTCGGGTTTGTTCATTTTTGGCGAATTGCTAGTCTTATTCGATTGGAATCGAGCCCATGAAAAGTGTTTTATGATTTCTTGATGACTTCGGGTTTGTTCATTTTTGACGAATTGCTAGTCCAATTCGAGTGGAATCGAGCCAATGAAAAGTTGTTTATGATTTCATGATAACTTCGGGTTTGTTCATGTTTGACGAATTGGTTGTCTAATTCGATTGGAATCGAGCCAGTGAAAAGTGGTTTTAGATTTCATGATCACTTCGGGATTGTTCGTTTCTTGTGAATTGCTAGTCTAATTCGATTGGAATCAAGCTAATGAAAAGTGGTTTTGGATTTCATCATAAATTCGGGTTTGTTCGTTTTTGGCGAATTGCTAGTCTAATTCGATTGGAATCAGGCCAATGAAAAGTGGTTTTTGATTTCATCATCACTTCGGGTCTGTTCATTTTTGGCTAATTGGTAGTCTAACTGGATTGAAATTGAGCCAATGAAAAGTGGTTTTCAATTTCATGATAACTCTGGGTTTGTTCGTTTTTAGCGAAATGCTAGTCTAATTCGATTGGAATAAAAAGTGGTTTTTGATTTCATGAAAACTTCGAGTTTGTTCGTTTTTGGCAAATTGCTAGTCTAGTTCAATTGGTATCGAGCCCATGAAAAGTAGTTTTGGATATCATGATAACTTCAGGTTTGTTCTTTTTGGCGAATTGCTAGTCTAATTCGATTGGAATTGAGTAAATGAAAAGAGGTTTTTGATTTCATGATAACTTCGGGTTTATTCGTGTTTGGCGAATTGCTAGTCTAATTCGATTGGAATCGAGCCAATGAATAGTGATTCTTGATTTCATGATAACTTCGGGTTTATTCGTGTTTGGCGAATTGCTAGTTTAATTCGATTGGAATCGAGCCAATGAAAAGTGGTTTTTGATTTCATGATTACTTCGGGTTTGTCCATTTTTGGCGAATTGCTAGTCTAATTCGATTGGAATCGCACCAATGAAAAGTGGTTTTTGATTTCATGATAACTTCGGGTTTGTTCATTTTTGGCGAATATTTAGTCTAATTCGATTGTAATCGAGCTAATGAAAAGTGGTTTTTGATTTAATGATAACTTCTAGTTTGTTCGTTCTTCATGTATTGCTAGTCTTATTCAATTGGAATCGAGCCAATGAAAAGTGTTTTATGATTTCATGATGACTTCGGGTTTGTTCATTTTTGACAAATTGCTAGTCCAATTCGAGTGCAATCGAGCCAGTGAAAAGTGGTTTATGATTTCATGATAACTTCGGGTTTGTTCATGTTTGGCGAATTGGTTGTCTAATTCTATTGGAATAGAGCTAAGGAAAGTGGTTTTTGATTTCATGATAACTTTGGGTTTGTTCGTTTCTTGTGAATTGCTGGTCTAATTCGATTGAAATCAAGCCAATGAAAAGTGGTTTTGGATTTCATGATAACTTCAGGTTTGTCCCTTTTTGGCGAATTGCTAGTCTAATTAGATTGGAATTGAGCAAATGAAAAGTGGATTTTGATTTCATGATATCTTCGAGTTTGTTCATTTTTGGCGAATTGCTAGTCTAATTCGATTGGAATCGAGCCAATGAATAGTGATTCTTGATTTCATGATAACTTCGATTTTATTCGTGTTTGGTGAATCGCTAGTCTAATTCGATTGGAATCGAGCCAATGAATAGTGATTCTTGATTTCATGATAACTTCGGGTTTATTCGTGTTTGGCGAATTGCTAGTCTAGTTCGATTGGAATCTAGCCAATGAAAAGTGATTTTTGATTTCATGATTACTTTGGGTTTGTCCATTTTTGGCGAATTGCTAGTCTAATTCGATTGGAATCGCACCAATGAAAAGTGGTTTTTGATTTCATGATAACTTCGGGTTTGTTCATTTTTGGCGAATATTTAGTCTAATTCGATTGGAATCGAGCCAATGAAAAGTGGTTTTTGATTTAATGATAACTTCTAGTTTGTTCGTTCTTCATGTATTGCTAGTCTTATTCGATTGGAATCGAGCCAACGAAAAGTGTTTTATGATTTCTTGATGACTTCGGGTTTCTTCATTTTTGACGAATTGCTCGTCCAATTCGAGTGCAATCGAGCCAATGAAAAGTGGTTTATGATTTCATGACAACTTCGGGTTTGTTCACGTTTGGCGAATTGGTTGTCTAATTCTATTGGAATCGAGCTAATGAAAAGTGGTTTTCGATTTCATGATAACTTCGGTTCGTTCATTTCTTGTGAATTGCTGGTCTAATTCGATTGAAATCAAGCCAATGAAAAGTGGTTTTGGATTTCATGATAACTTCAGGTTTGTCCCTTTTTGGCGAATTGCTAGTCTAATTAGATTGGAGTTGAGCAAATGAAAAGTGGATTTTGATTTCATGATATCTTCGAGTTTGTTCATTTTTGGCGAATTGCTAGTCTAATTCGATTGGAATCGAGCCAATGAATAGCGGTTCTTGATTTCATGATAACTTCGGGTTTATTCGTGTTTGGCGAATTGCTAGTCTAATTCGATTGGTATCGAGCCAATGAAAAGTGGTTTTTGATTTCATGATAACATCAGGTTTGTTCATTTTTGACGAATTGCTAGTCTAATTCGATTGGTATCGAGTTTGGCGAATTGCTAGTCTAATTCGATTGGAATCAGGCCAATGAAAAGTGGCTATTGATTTCAAGATAACTTTAGGTTTGTTCATTTTTGGAGAATCGATAGTTTAATTTAATTCGATTGGAATCGAGCCAATGAAAAGTGGTTTTTGATTTCATGATCACTTCGGGTTTGTTCATTTTTGGCGAATTGCTAGTCTAACTGGATTGGAATTGAGCCAATGAAAAGTGGTTTTCAATATCATGATAACTCCGAGTTTGTTTGTTTCTAGTGAATTGCTAGTCTAACTGGATTGGAATTGAGCCAATGAAAAGTGGTTTTCAATTTCATGATAACTCCGGGTTTGTTCGTTTCTAGTGAATTGCTAGTCTAATTCGATTGGAATCGAGCCAATGAAAAGTGGTTTATGATTTCATGATAACTTCGGTTTTGTTCATTTTTGGCGAATTGCTAGTCTAATTCAATTGAAATCAGGCCAATGAAAAGTGGTTTTTGATTTCAAGATAAATTCGGGTTTGTTCATTTTTGGCCAATTGCCAGTTTAATTCGATTGGAATCGACCCAATGAAAAGTGGTTTTTGATTTCATGATCACTTTGGATTTGTTCATTTTTGGCTAATTGCTAGTCTAACTGGATTGGAATTGAGCCAATGAAAAGTAGTTTTCAATTTCATGATAACTCCGGGGTTTGTTCGTTTTTAGCGAATTGCTAGTCTAATTCAATTGGAATCGAGCCAATGAAAAGTGGTGTTTGATTTCATGAAAACTTCGAGTTTGTTCATTTTTGGCGAATTGCTAGTCTAGTTCAATTGGTATCGAGCCAATGACAAGTGGTTTTGGATTTTATGATAACTTCAGGTTCGTTTGTTTTTGGGGAAT
This sequence comes from Olea europaea var. sylvestris, assembly GCF_002742605.1. Lineage (NCBI taxonomy): Eukaryota > Viridiplantae > Streptophyta > Magnoliopsida > Lamiales > Oleaceae > Olea > Olea europaea. Next base: position 48,871 of record NW_019227674.1, on the reverse strand, counting down.
TGCTAGTCTAAATCGACTAGAGTTAAGCAAACGAAAAGTGCTTTTTGATTCCATAATAACTTCGGGTTTGTTCATTTTTGGCGAATTGCTAGACTAATTCGATTGGAATCGAGCCAATGAAAAGTGGTTTGTGATTTCATGATAACTTCGGGTTTGTTCATGTTTGGCGAATTGGTTGTCTAATTCTATTGGAATCAAGCTAATGAAAAGTGGTTTTTGATTTCATGACAACTTTGGGTTTGTTCGTTTCTTGTGAATTGCTGGTCTAATTCTATTGGAATCAAGCCAATGATAAGTGGTTTTGGATTTCATGATAACTTCAGGTTTGTCCCTTTTTGGCGAATTGCTAGTCTAATTCGATTGGAATCGAGCCAATGAAAAGTGGTTTATGATTTCAAGATAAATTCGGGTTTGTTCATTTTTGGCGAATTGCCAGTTTAATTCGATTGGAATCGAGCCAATGAAAAGTGGTTTTTGATTTCATGATCACTTCGGATTTGTTCATTTTTGGCTAATTGCTAGTCTAACTGGATTGGAATTGAGCCAATGAAAAGTGGGTTTCAATTTCATGATAACTCCGGGGTTTGTACGTTTTTAGCGAATTGCTAGTCTAATTCGATTGTAATCGAGCAAAAGTGGTTTTTGATTTCATAAAAACTTCGAGTTTGCTCATTTTTGGCGAATTGCTAGTCTAGTTCAATTGGTATCGAGCCAATGACAAGTGGTTTTGGATTTAATGATAACTTCAGGTTTGTTTGTTTTTGGGGAATTGCTAGTCTAATTCGACTAGAATTAAGCAAATGAAAAGTGATTTTTGATTTCATGATAACTTCGGGTTTGTTCGTTTTTGGCGAATTGCTAGTGTAATTCGATTGGAATCAAGCCAATGAATAGTGGTGTTTGATTTCATGATAACTTCGGGTTTGTTCTTTTTTTACGAATTGCTAGTCTAATTCAAATGGAATTGAGCAAATGAAAAGTGGTATTTGATTTCATGATTACTTCGGGTTCGTTCATTTTTGGCGAATTGCTAGTCTAATTCGATTGGAATCGAGCTAATGAAGAGTGGTTTCTGATTCCAGGATAACTGCGGGTTTGTTCATGTTGGGCGAATTGAGTCTAATTCGATTGGAATCGACCAAACGAAAAGTGGTTTTCGATTTCATGATCACTTCGGGCTTGTTCATTTTTGGCGAATATCTAGTCTAATTCGATTGGAATCGAGCCAATGAAAAGTGGTTTTTGATTTAATGACAACTTCTGGTTTGTTCATTTTTGGCGAATTGCTAGTCAAATTCGATTGGAATCAAGCCAATGAAAAGTGGTTTTTGATTTCATGATCACTTCAAGTTTGTTCATTTTTGGTGAATTGCTAGTCAAATTCGATTGGAATCAAGCCAATGAAAAGTGGTTTTTGATTTAAAGACAACTTCTGGTTTGTTCATTTTTGGCGAATTGCTAGTCTAATTCATTTGGAATGTTCATTTTTGGCGAATTGCTAGTCTAATTCATTTGGAATCAAGCAAATGAAAAGTGGTTTTTGAGGTTTGTTCGTTTTTGGCGAATTGCTAGTCTAATTCAATTGGAATCGAGCCGGTGAAAAGTGGTTTATGATTTCATGATAACATCGGGTTTATTTGTTTTTGGCGAATTGCTAATCTAACTCAATTGGAATCGAGCCAATGAAGAGTGGTTTATGATTTCATGATAACATCGGGTTTATTTGTTTTTGGCGAATTGCTAATCTAACTCAATTGGAATCGAGCCAATGAAGAGTGGTTTATGATTTCATGATAACATCGGGTTTATTTGTTTTTGGCGAATTGCTAATCTAACTCAATTGGAATCGAGCCAATGAAGAGTGGTTTATGATTTCATGATAACTTCGGGTTTGTTCGTTTTTAGCGAATTACTAGTCTAATTCGATTGGAGTAAAAAGTGGATTTTGATTTATTGAAAACTTCGAATTTGTTCATTTTTGGTGAATTGCTATTCTGGTATCGAGCCAACAAAAAGTGGTTTTGGATTTCATGATAACTTCAGGTTTGTTCGTTTTTTGGCGAATTGCTAGTCTAATTCAATTGGAATTGAGTAAATGAAAAGTACTTTTTGATTTCATGATTACTTCGGGTTTGTTCATTTTTGGCGAATTACTAGTTTAATTCGATTGGAATTGAGCCAATGAAGAGTGGTTTTTGATTTCAAGATCACTTCCGGTTTGATCATTTTTGGCGAATTCCTAGTCTAATTCGATTGGAATCGAGCAAATGAATAGTGGTTTTTGATTTCATGATAACTTCGGGTTTGTTCGTGTTAGGGGAATTACTAGTCTAATTCTATTGGAATCGAGCAAACAAAAAGTGGTTTTCGATTTCAAGATCACTTCGAGTTTGTTCGTTTCTGGTGAATTACTAGTCTAATTCGACTGGAATCAAGCCAATGAAAAGTGGTCTTGGATTTCATGATAACTTCGGGTTTGTTCATTTTTGGCAAATTGCTAGTCTAATTCCATTGGAATTGAGCTAATGAAAGTGGTTTTTGATTTCATGATAACTTCCGGTTTGTTCATTTTTGACGACTATCTAGTCTAATTCGATTGGACTCGAGCCAATGAAAAGTGGCTTTTGATTTAATGATAACTTCTGGTTTATTCGTGTTTGGCGAATTGCTAGTCAAATTCGATTGGAATCAAGTCAATGAAAAGTTGTTTTTGATTTCATGATAACTTCGGGTTTGTTCATTTTTAGCGAATATCTAGTCTAATTCGATTGTAATCGTGCCAATGAAAAGTGGTTTTTGATTTAATGATAACTTCTGGTTTGTTCGTGTTTGGCGAATTGCTAGTCAAGTTCGGTTGGAGTCAAGCCAATGAAAAGTGGTTTTTGATTTCAAGATCACTTCAGGTTTGTTCATTTTTGGCGAATTGCTAGTCTAATTCGATTGGAATCGAGCAATGAATAGTGGTTTTTGATTTCATGATAACTTCGGGTTTGTTCGTGTTAGGCGAATTGCTAGTCTAATTCTATTGGAATCGAGCAAACAAAAAGTGGTTTTCGATTTCTTGATCACTTCGAGTTTGTTCGTTTCTGGTGAATTGCTAGTCTAATTCGACTGGAATCAAGCCAATGAAAAGTGGTCTTGGATTTCATGATAACTTCGGGTTTGTTCATTTTTGGCGAATTGCTAGTCTAATTCCATTGGAATCGAGCCAATGAAAGTGGTTTTTGATTTCATGATAACTTCCGATTTGTTCATTTTTGGCGACTATCTAGTCTAATTCGATTGGACTCGAGCCAATGAAAAGTGGCTTTTGATTTAATGATAACTTCTGGTTTATTCGTGTTTAGCGAATTGCTAGTCAAATTCGAATGGAATCAAGTCAATGAAAAGTGGTTTTTGATTTAATGATAACTTCTGGTTTGTTTGGTGTTTGGCGAATTGCTAGTCAAATTCGGTTGGAGTCAAGCCAATGAAAAGTGGTTTTTGATTTCATGATCTCTTAGGGTTTATTCATTTTTGGTGAATTGCAAGTCTAATTCTATGGGAATCGCGCTATTGAAAAGTGTTTTTTGATTTCATGATAACTTCGGGTTTGTTCATTTTTGGCGAATTGCTAGTCTTATTCGATTGGAATCGAGCCAATGAAAAGTGTTTTATGATTTCATTATGACTTCGGGTTTGTTCATTTTTGACGAATTGCTAGTCCAATTCGAGTGGAATCGAGCAAATGAAAAGTTGTTTATGATTTCATGATAACTTCGGGTTTGTTCATGTTTGACGAATTGGTTGTCTAATTCGATTGGAATCGAGCCAATGAAAAGTGTTTTATGATTTCATGATGACTTCAGGTTTGTTCATTTTTGACGAATTGCTAGTCTAATTCGACTGGAATCAAGCCAATGAAAAGTGGTCTTGGATTTCATGATAACTTCCGATTTGTTCATTTTTGGCGAATTGCTAGTCTTATTCGATTGGAATCGAGCCAGTGAAAAGGGGTTTTAGATTTCATGATCACTTCGGGTTTTATCATTTTCGACGAGTTACTAGTCTAATTCGATTGGCCTCGAGCCAATGAAAAGTGTTTTATGATTTCATGATGACTTCAGGTTTGTTCATTTTTGACGAATTGCTAGTCTAATTCGACTGGAATCAAGCCAATGAAAAGTGGTCTTGGATTTCATGATAACTTCCGATTTGTTCATTTTTGGCGAATTGCTAGTCTTATTCGATTGGAATCGAGCCAGTGAAAAGGGGTTTTAGATTTCATGATCACTTCGGGTTTTATCATTTTCGACGAGTTACTAGTCTAATTCGATTGGCCTCGAGCCAATGAAAAGTGTTTTATGATTTCATGATGACTTCAGGTTTGTTCATTTTTGACGAATTGCTAGTCTAATTCGACTGGAATCAAGCCAATGAAAAGTGGTCTTGGATTTCATGATAACTTCCGATTTGTTCATTTTTGGCGAATTGCTAGTCTTATTCGATTGGAATCGAGCCAGTGAAAAGGGGTTTTAGATTTCATGATCACTTCGGGTTTTATCATTTTCGACGAGTTACTAGTCTAATTCGATTGGCCTCGAGCCAATGAAAAGTGTTTTATGATTTCATGATGACTTCAGGTTTGTTCATTTTTGACGAATTGCTAGTCTAATTCGACTGGAATCAAGCCAATGAAAAGTGGTCTTGGATTTCATGATAACTTCGGGTTTGTTCATTTTTGGCAAATTGCTAGTCTAATTCTATTGGAATCGAGCCAATGAAAGTGGTTTTTGATTTCATGATAACTTCCGGTTTGTTCATTTTTGGCGACTATCTAGTCTAATTCGATTGGACTCGAGCCAATGAAAAGTGGCTTTTGATTTAATGATAACTTCTGGTTTATTCGTGTTTGGTGAATTGCTAGTCAAATTCGATTGGAATCAAGTCAATGAAATGTTGTTTTTGATTTCATGATAACTTCGGGTTTGTTCATTTTTAGCGAATATCTAGTCTAAGTCGATTGGGATCATGCCAATGAAAAGTGATTTTTGATTTCATGATACTTCTGGTTTGTTCGTGTTTGGCGAATTGCTAGTTAAATTCGGTTGGAATCAAGCCAATGAAAAGTGGTTTTTGATTTCATGATCACTTCGGGTTTGTTCATTTTTGGTGAATTGCAAGTCTAATTCTATCGGAATCGTGCTAATGGAAAGTGGTTTTTGATCTCATGATAACTTCGGGTTTGTTCATTTTTGGCAAATTGCTAGTCTTATTCGATTAGAATCGAGCCAATGAAAAGTGTTTTATGATTTCCTAATGACTTCGGGTTTGTTCATTTTTGACGAATTACTAGTCCAATTCGAGTGGAATCGAGCCAATGAAAAGTTCTTTTTGATTTCATGATAACTTCGGGTTTGTTCATGTTTGACGAATTGGTTGTCTAATTCGATTGGAATCGAGCTAATGAAAAGTTGTTTTAGATTTCATGATCACTTTGGGTTTGTTCGATTCTGGTGAATTGCTAGTCTAATTCGGTTGGAATTAAGCCAATGAAAAGTGGTTTTGGATTTCACGATAACTTCGGGTTTGTTCATTTTCAGCGAATTGCTAGTCTAATTCGATTGGAATCAAGCCAATGAAAAGTTTTTTTTGATTTCATGATAACTTCGGGTTTGTTCATGTTTGGCGAATTGGTTATGTAGTTCGATTGGAATCGAGCTAATGAAAAGTTGTTTTAGATTTCAAGATCACTTCGGGTTTGTTCGATTCTGGTGAATTGCTAGTCTAATTCAGTTGGAATCAAGCCAATGAAAAGTGGTTTTGGATTTCACGATAACTTCGGGTTTGTTCATTTTTAGCGAATTGCTAGTCTAATTCGATTGGAATCAGGCCAATGAAAAGTTGTTTTTGATTTCATGATCACTTCGGGTTTGTTCATTTTTGGCAAATTGCTAGTCTAACTAGATTGGAATTGAGCTAATGAAAAGTGGTTTTCAATTTCATGATAACTCCGGGTTTGTTCGTTTTTAGTGAATTGCTAGTCTAATTAGATTGGAATCGAGCCAATGAAAAGTGATTTTTGATTTCTTGATAACTTCAGGTTTGTTCATTTTTGGCAAATTGGTAGTCTAATTCGATTGGAATCGAGCTAATGAAAAGTGGTTTATGATTTCATGATAACTTTGGGTTTGTTCATTTTTGGCGAATTGCTAGTCTAATTCGATTGAAATTAGAATCGAGCCAATGAAAAGTGGTTTTTGATTTCATGATCACTTCGGGTTTGTTCATTTTTGGCAAATTGCTAGTCTAACTGGATTGGAATTGAGCCAGTGAAAAGTGGTTTTCAATTTCACGATGACTCCGGGTTTGTTCGTTTTTAGCGAATTGCTAGTCTAATTCGATTGGAATAGAAAGTGTTTTTTGATTTCATGAAAACTTCGAGTTGGTTAGTTTTTGGCGAATTGCTAGTCTAGTTCAATTGGTATCCAGCCAATGAAAAGTAGTTTTGGATATCATGATAACTTCAGGTTTGTTCGTTTTTGGCGAATTTCTAGTCTAATTCGATTGGAATTGAGTAAATGAAAAGAGGTTTTTGATTTCATGATAACTTGGGGGTTTGTTCCTTTTTGGCGAATTGCTAGTCTAATTCGATTTAAATCAAGCCAATGAAAAGTGGTTTTTGATTTCATGATAACTTCTGGTTTGTTCGTGTTTGGCGAATTGCTAGTCAGATTCGGTTGGAATCAAGCCAATGAAAAGTGGTTTTTGATTTCATGATCACTTCGGGTTTGTTCATTTTTGGCGAATTGCTAGTCCAATTCGATTGGAATCGCACCAATAAAAGTGGTTTTTGATTTCATGATAACTTCGGGTTTGTTCATTTTTGGCGAATATTTACTCTAATTCAATTGGAATCGTGCCAATGACAATTGGTTTTTGATTTAATGATAACTTCTGGTTTGTTCGTTCTTGGCGAATTGCTAATCTAACTCAATTGGAATTGAGCCAATGAAAAGTGTTTTATGATTTCATGATGACTTCAGGTTTGTTCATTTTCGACGAATTGCTAGTCCAATTTGAGTGGAATCGAGCAAATGAAAAGTGGTTTATGATTTCATGATAACTTCGGGTTTGTTCATGTTTGGCGAATTGGTTGTCTGATTCTATTGGAATCGAACTAATGAAAAGTGGTTTTCGATTTCATGATCACTTCTGGATTGTTCATTTCTTGTGAATTGCTGGTCTAATTCGATTGGAATCAAGCCAATGAAAAGTGGTTTTGGATTTCATAATAACTTCAGCTTTGTCCCTTTTTGGCGAATTGCTAGTCTAATTCGATTGGAATTGAGCAAATGAAAAGTGGATTTTTATTTCATGATAACTTCGAGTTTGTTCGTTTTTGGCGAATTGTTAGTCTAATTCGATTGGAATCGAGCCAATGAATAGTGGTTCTTGATTTCATGATAACTTCGGGTTCATACGTGTTTGGCAAATTGCTAGTCTAATTCGATTGGAATCAAGCCAATGAAAAATGGTTTTTGATTTCATGATAACTTCAGGTTTGTTCATTTTTGGCAAATTGCTAGTCTAATTCGATTGGAATCGAGCCAATGAAATGTGGTTTATGATTTCATGATAACTTCGGGATTGTTCATTTTTGGCGAATTTCTAGTCTAATTCGATTGAAATCAGGCCAATGAAAAGTGGTTTTTGATTTCAAGATAACTTTGGGTTTGTTGATTTTTGGAGAATCGCTAGTTTAATTTAATTCAATTGGAATCGAGCCAATGAAAAGTGGTTTTTGATTTCATGATCACTTCGGGTTTGTTCATTATTGGTGAATTGACAGTCTAACTGGATTGGAATTGAGTCAATAAAAAGTGGTTTTCAATTTCATGATAGCTCCGGGTTTGTTCGTTTCTTGTGAATTGCTAGTCTAATTTGATTGGAATCGAGCCAATGATAAGTGGTTTATGATTTCATGATAACTTCCATTTTGTTCATTTTTGGCGAATTGCTAGTCTAATTTGATTGGAATCTGGCCAAGGAAAAGTGGTTTTTGATTTCAAGATAAATTCGGGTTTGTTCATTTTTGGCGAATTGCTAGTTTAATTCGATTGGAATCGAGCCAATCAAAAGTGGTTTTTGATTTCATGATCACTTTAGATTTGTTCATTTTGGGCTAATTGCTAGTCTAACTGGATTGGAATTGAGCCAATGAAAAGTGGTTTTCAATTTCATGATAACTCCGGGTTTGTTTGTTTTTAGAGAATTGCTAGTCTAATTCGATTGGAATCCAGCCAATGAAAAGTGGTTTTTGATTTCATGAAAGCTTCGAGTTTGTTCATTTTTGGCGAATTCCTAGTCTAGTTCAATTGGTATCGAACCAATGACAAGTATGTTTGGATTTTATGATAAGTTCAGGTTTGTTCGTTTTTGGGGAATTGCTAGTCTAATTCGATTGGAATTAAGCAAATGAAAAGTGGTTTTTGATTTCATGATAACTTCGGGTTTGTTCATTTCTTACAAATTGCTAGTCTAATTCGATTGGAATTGAGCCAATGAATAGTGGTTTTTGATTTCATGATAACTTCGGGTTTGTTCGTGTTTCGCGAATTGGTTGTCTAATTCGATTGGAATCGAGCCAATGAAAAGTGGTTTTTGATTTCATGATCACTTCGGATTTGTTCGTTTTTGGTGAATTGCTAGTCTAATTAGATTGGAATCAAGCTAATGAAAAGTGGTTTTGGATTTCATGATAACTTCAGATTTGTTCATTTTTGGCGAATTGTTAGTCTAATTCGATTGGAATTAAGCAAATGAAAAGTGGTTTTTGAATTCATGATGACTTCGGGTTTGTTTATTTTTGGCGAATTGCTAGTCTAATTTGATTGGAATCGACCAAATGAAAAGTGGTCTTCGATTTCATGATCACTTCGGGTTTGTTCATTTTTGGAGAATATCTAGTCTAATTCGATTGGAATCGAGGCAATGAAAAGTGGTTTTTGATTTAATGATAACTTCTGGTTTGTTCGTTTTTGGCGAATTGCTAGTCAAATTCGACTGGAATCAAGCCAATGAAAAGTGGTTTTTGATTTAATGATCACTTCAGGTTTGTTCATTTTCGGTGAATTACAAGTCTAATTCGATTGGTATCGAGCTAATGAAAAGGGGTTTTTGATCTCATGATAACTTCGAGTTTGTTTGTTTCAGGCGAATTGCTAGTCTAAGTCAATTGGAATCGAGCCAATTGAAAGTGGTTTTTGGATTCAAGATAACTTCAGATTTGTTCACTTTTGGCGAATTGCTAGTCTAATTCATTTGGAATCGAGCAAATGAAAATTGGTTTTTGAGGTTTGTTCATTTTTGGCGAATTGCTAGTCTAATTCAATTGGAATCGAGCCGGTGAAAAGTGATTTTTGATTTCATGATAAAATCGGGTTTGTTCATTTTTGGCGCGTTGCAAGTCTAATTCGATTGGATTCGAGCCAATGAAAAGTGGTTTTTGATTTCATGATAACTTCGGGTTTATTTGTGTTTAGCGAATTGCGAGTCTAATTAGAGAAATCGAGCCAATGAAAAGTGGTTTTTGATTTCATGATAACTTCAGGTTTTTTCATTTTTGGCCAATTGATAGTCTACTTCGATTGGAATCGAGCCAATGAAAAGTGGTTTATGATTTCATGATAACTTAGGGTTTGTTCATTTTTTGCGAATTGCTAGTCTAATTCGATTGGAATCGAGCCAATGAAAAGTGGTTTATGATTTCATGATAACTTAGGGTTTGTTCATTTTTTGCGAATTGCTAGTCTAATTCGATTGGAATCAGGCCAATGAAAAGTGGTTTTTGATTTCAAGATAACTTCGGGTACGTTCATTTTTGGCGAATTGCTAGTTTAATTCGATTCGAATCAAGCCAATGAAAAGTGGTTTTCGATTTCGTGATCACTTCGGGTTTGTTCATATTTGGCGAATAACTAGTCTAATTCGATTGGAATAGAGCCAATGAAAAGTGGTTTTTGATGTAATGATAACTTCTGTTTTGTTCGTTTTTGGCGAATTGCTAGTCAAATCCGATTGGAATCAAGCCAATGAAAAGTGATTTTTGATCTCGTGATAACTTTGGGTTTGTTCGATTTTGGCGAATTGCTAGTGCAATTCGATTGGAATCGAGCCAATGAAAAGTGGCTTGTGATTTCATGATAACTTCGAGTTTGTTTGTTTCAGGCGAATTGCTAGTCTAAGTCAATTGGAATCGAGCGAATTAAAAGTGGTTTTTGGATTCATGATAACTTTAGATTTGTTCACTTTTGGCGAATTGCTAGTCAAATTCGTTTAGAATCGAGCAAATGAAAAGTGGTTTTTGAGGTTTGTTCATTTTTGGCGAATTGCGAGTCTAATTCAATTAGAATCGAGCCGGTGAAAAGTGGTTTGTGATTTCATGATAACTTCGGGTTTGTTCGTTTTTGGCGACTTGCTAATCTTACTCAATTGGAATCGAGCCAATGAAAGGTGGTTTTTGATTTCACGATAACTTTGGGTTTGTTCGTGTTAGGCGAATTGCTAGTCTAATTCGATTGGAATCGAGCAAATGATAAGTAGTTTTCGATTTCATGATCACTTCGGGTTTGTTCGTTTCTGGTGAATTGCTAGTCTAATTCGATTGGAATCAGGCCAATGAAAAGTGGTTTTGGATTTCATGATAACTTCAGGTTAGTTCATTTTTGGTAAATTGCTAGTCTAATTCGATTGGAATCGAGCCAATGAAAAGTAGTTTTTGATTTCATGATCACTTCGGGTTTGTTTGTTTCTAGTGAATTGCTAGTGTAATTCGATTGGAATCAAGACAATGAAAAGTGGTTTTTGATTTCAAGATAACTTTGGGTTTGTTGATTTTTGGAGAATCACTAGTTTAATTTAATTCGATTAGAATCGAGCCAATGAAAAGTGGTTTTTGATTTCATGATCACTTCGAGTTTGTTCATTTTTCGCGAATTTCTAGTCTAACTGGATTGGAATTGAGCTAATGAAAAGTGGTTTTCAATTTCATGATAACTCCGGGTTTGTTCGTTTCTAGTGAATTGCTAGTCTAATTCGATTGGAATCGAGCCAATGATAAGTGGTCTATGATTTCATGATATCTTCGATTTTGTTCATTTTTGGGGAATTGCTAGTCTAATTTGATTGGAATCTAGCAAATGAAAAGTGGTTTTTGATTTCAAGATAAATTCGGGTTTGTTCATTTCTGGTGAATTGCCAGTTTAATTCTATTGGAATCGAGCCAATCAAAAGTGGTTTTTGATTTCACGATCACTTCGGATTTGTTCATTTTTGGCTAATTGCTAGTCTAACTGGATTGGAATTGAGCCAATGAAAAGTGGTTTTCAATTTCATGATAACTCCGGGTTTGTTCGTTTTTAGAGAATCGCTAGTCTAATTCGATTGGAGTCGAGCCAATGAAAAGTGGTTTTTGATTTCATGAAAATTTCGTGTTTGTTCATTTTTGGTGAATTACTAGTCTAGTTCAATTGGTATCGAACCAATGACAAGTAGGTTAGGATTTTATGATAAGTTCAGGTTTGTTCATTTTTGAGGAATTGCTAGTCTAATTTGACTAGAATTAAGCAAATGAAAAGTGGTTTTTGATTTCATAATAACTTCGGGTTTGTTCGTTTGTGGCGAATTGCTTGTCTAATTCGATTGGAATCGAGCTAATGAATAGTGGTTTTTGATTTCATTATGACTTCGGGTTTGTTCGTGTTTCGCGAATTGGTTGTCTAATTCGATTGGAATCGAGCCAATGAAAAGTGGTTTTTGATTTCATGATCACTTCGGATTTGTTCGTTTATGGTGAATTGCTAGTCTAATTCGTTTGGAATCAAGCCAATGAAAAGTGGTTTTGGATTTCATGATAACTTCAGATTTGTTCATTTTTGGCGAATTGTTAGTCTAATTCAATTGTTAGTCTAATTCGATTGGAATTAAGCAAATGAAAAGTGGTTTTTGATTTCATGATAACTTCGGGTTTGTTCATTTTTGGCAAATTGCTTGTCTAATTCGTTGGAATCGACCAAATGAAAAGTGGTCTTCGATTTCATGATCACTTCGGGTTTGTTCATTTTTGGAGAATATCTATTTTAATTCGATTGGAATCGAACCAATGAAAAGTGGTTTTTGATTTAATGTTAACTTTTGGTTTGTTCGTTTACGACGAATCGCTAGTCAAATTCGATTGGAATCAAGCCAATGAAAAGTGGTTTTTGATTTCATGATCACTTCAAGTTTGTTCATTTTTGGTGAATTGCAAGTCTAATTCGATTGGAATCTAGCTAATGAAAAGTGGTTTTTGATCTCATGATAACTTTGGGTTCGTTCGATTTTGGCGAATTGCTAGTTTAATTCGATTGGAATCGAGCCAATGAAAAGTGGCTTGTGATTTCATGATAACTTCGAGTTTGTTTGTTTCAGGCGAATTGCTAGTCTAAGTCAATTGGAATCGAGCGAATTAAAAATGGTTTTTGGATTAAATATAACTTCAGATTTGTTCACTTTTGGCGAATAGCTAGTCTAATTCGTTTGGAATCGAGCAAATGAAAAGTGGTTTTTGAGGTTTGTTCATTTTTGGCGAATTGCTAGTCTAATTCATTTGGAATCGAGCCGGTGAAAAGTGGTTTGTGATTTCATGATAACCTCGGGTTTGTTCGTTTTTGGCGAATTGCTAATCTAACTCAATTGGAATCAAGCCAATGAAAAGTGGTTTTTGATTTCATGATAAAATCGGGTTTGTTCGTTTTTGGCGCGTTGCAAGTCTAATTCGATTGGATTCGAGCCAATGAAAAGTGGTTTTTGATTTCATGATAACTTCTGGTTTATTCGTGTTTAGCGAATTGCTAGTCTAATTAGATTGGAATCGAGCCAATGAAAAGTGGTTTTTGATTTAATGATAACTTCAGGTTTGTTCATTTTTGGCCAATTGATAGTCTACTTCGGTTGGAATCGAGCCAATGAAAAGTGGTTTATGATTTCATGATAACTTAGGGTTTGTTCATTTTTTGCGAATTGCTAGTCTAATTCGATTGGAATCAGGCCAATGAAAAGTGGTTTTTGATTTCAAGATAACTTCGGGTACGTTCATTTTTGGCGAATTGCTAGTTTAATTCGATTCGAATCAAGCCAATGAAAAGTGGTTTTCGATTTCGTGATCACTTCGGGTTTGTTCATATTTGGCGAATATCTAGTCTAATTCGATTGGAATCGAGCCAATGAAAAGTGGTTTTTGATTTAATGATAACTTCTGTTTTGTTCATTTTTGGCGAATTGCTAGTCAAATCCGATTGGAATCAAGCCCATGAAAAGTGGTTTTTGATTTCATGATCACTTCAGGTTTGTTCATTTTTGGTGAATTGCAAGTCTAATTCGATTGGAATCTAGCTAATGAAAAGTGGTTTTTGATCTCATGATAACTTTGGGTTCGTTCAATTTTGGCGAATTGCTAGTTTAATTCGATTGGAATCGAGCCAATGAAAAGTGGCTTGTGATTTCATGATAACTTCGAGTTTGTTTGTTTTAGGCGAATTGCTAGTCTAAGTCAATTGGAATCGAGCGAATTAAAAGTGGTTTTTGGATTCAAGATAACTTCAGATTTGTTCACTTTTAGCGAATTGCTAGTCTAATTTGTTTGGAATTGAGCAAACGAAAAGTGGTTTTTGAGGTTTGTTCATTTTTGGCGAATTGCGAGTCGAATTCAATTAAAATCGAGCCAGTGAAAAGTGGTCTGTGATTTCATGATAACTTTGGGTTTGCTCGATTTTGACGAATCGCTAATCTAACTCAATTGGAATCGAGCCAATGAAAAGTGGTTTTTGATTTCATAATAACTTCGGGTTTGTTCGTGTTAGGCGAATTGCTAGTCTAATTCGATTGGAATCGAGCAAATGAAAAGTGGTTTTGGATTTCATGATCACTTCGGGTTTGTTTGTTTCTGGTGAATTACTAGTCTAATTCGATTGGAATCAAGCCAATGAAAAGTGGTTTTGGATTTCATGATAACTTTAGGTTTGTTCATTTTTGGCAAATTGCTAGTCTAATTCGATTGGAATTGAGCCAATGAAAAGTGGTTTTTGATTTCATGATCACTTCGGGTTAGTTCGTTTTTGGTGAATTGCTAGTCTAATTCGATTGGAATCAAGCCAATGAAAAGTGGTTTTTGACTTTCAAGATAACTTTGGGTTTGTTGATTTTTGGAGAATTGTTAGTTTAATTTAATTCGATTGGAATCGAGCCAATGAAAAGTGGTTTTTGATTTCATGATCACTTCGAGATTTTTCATTTTTGGCGAATTGCTAGTCTAACTGGATTGGAATTGAGCAAATGAAAAGTAGTTTTCAATTTCATGATAACTCCGGGTTTGTTCGTTTCTAGTGAATTGCTAGTCTAATTCGATTGGAATCGAGCTAATGATAAGTGGTCTATGATTTCATGATATCTTCAGTTTTGTTCATTTTTGGGGAATCGCTAGTCTAATTTGATTGGAATCTGGCCAATGAATAGTGGCTTTTGATTTCAAGGTAAATTCGGGTTTGTTCATTTCTGGCGAATTGCCAGTTTAATTCGATTGGAATTGAGCCAATCAAAAGTGGTTTTTGATTTCATGATCACTTCGGATTTGTTCATTTTTGGCTAATTGCTAGTCTAACTAGATTGGAATTGAGCCAATGAAAAGTGGTTTTCAATTTCATGATAACTTCGAGTTCGTTCGTTTTTAGAGAATTGCTAGTCTAATTCGATTGGAATCGAGCTAATGAAAAGTGGTTTTTGATTTCATGAAAACTTCGAGTTTGTCCATTTTTGGCGAATTGCTAGTCTAGTTCAATTGGTATCGGACCAATGACAAGTAGGTTTAGATTTTATGATAAGTTCAGGTTTGTTCGTTTTTGGGGAATTACTAGTCTAATTCGACTGGAATTAAGCAAAGGAAAAGTGGTTTTTGATTTCATGATAACTTCGGGTTAGTTCTTTTTGGCGAATTGCGAGTCTAATTCGATTGGAATCGAGCCAATGAATAGTGGTTTTTGATTTCATGATAACTTTGGGTTTGTTCATATTTGGCGAATTGGTTGTCTAATTCGATTGGAATCAAGCCAATGAAAAGTGGTTTTTAATTTCATGATCACTTCGGATTTGTTCGTTTCTGGTGAATTGCTGGTCTAATTCGATTGGAATCGAGCAAATGAAAAGTGGTTTTTGAGGTTTGTTCATTTTTTGCCAATTGCTAGTCTAATTCAATTGGAATCGAGCCGGTGAAAACTGGTTTGTGCTTTCATGATAACTTTGGGTTTGTTCGTTTTTGGCGAATTGCTAATCTAATTCAATTGGAATCAGGCCAATGAAAAGTGGTTTTTGATTTCATGATAAAATCGGGTTTGTTCATTTTTGGCGCATTGCAAGTCTAATTCGATTGGATTCGAGCCAATGAAAAGTGGTTTTTGATTTCATGATAACTTCGGGTTTATTTGTGTTTAGCGAATTGCTAGTCTAATTAGATTGGAATTGAGCCAATGAAAAGTGGTTTTTGATTTCATGATAACTTTAGGTTTGTTCATTTTTGGCAAATTGCTAGTCTAATTCGATTGGAATCGAGCCAATGAAAAGTGGTTTATGATTTCATGGTAACATAGGGTTTGTTCATTTTTTGCGAATTGCTAGGCTAATTCGATTGGAATCAGGCCAATGAAAAGTGGTTATTGATTTCAAGATAACTTCGGGTACGTTCATTTGTGGCGAATTGCTAGTTTAATTCGATTCGAATCAAGCCAATGAAAAGTGGTTTTCAATTTCTTGATCACTTCGGGTTTGTTCATATTTGGCGAATATCTAGTCTAATTCGATTGGATTTAAGCAAATGAAAAGTGGTTTTTGATTTCATGATAACTTCGGGTTTGTTCATTTTTGGCGAATTGCTAGTCTAATTCGATTGAAAAGTGGTTTTTGATTTCATGATAACTTCGGGTTTGTTCATTTTTGGCGAATTGCTAGTCTAATTCGATTGGAATCGACCAAATGAAAAGTGGTCTTCGATTACATGATCACTTCGGGTTTGTTCATTTTTGTAGAATATCTAGTCTAATTCGATTGAAAAGTGGTTTTTGATTTAATGATGACTTTTGGTTTGTTCGTTTTCGGCGAATTGCTAGTCAAATTTGATTGGAATCAAGCCAATGAAAAGTGGTTTTTGATTTCATGATCACTTCAAGTTTGTTCATTTTTGGTGAATTGCAAGTCTAATTCAATTGGAATCGAGCTAATGAAAAGTGGTTTTTGAACTCATGATAACTTTGGGTTCGTTCGATTTTGGCGAATTGCTAGTTTAATTCGATTGGAATCGAGCCAATGAAAAGTGGCTTGTGATTTCATGATAACTTCGAGTTTGTTTGTTTCAGGCGAATTGCTAGTCTATGTCAATTGGAATCGAGCAAATTAAAAGTGGTTTTTGGATTCAAGATAACTTCAGATTTGTTCACTTTTGGCAAATTGCTAGTCTAATTCGTTTGGAATCGAGCAAACGAAAAGTGGTTTTTGAGGTTTGTTCATTTTTGGCGAATTGCTAGTCTAATTCAATTGGAATCGAGCCAGTGAAAAGTGGTTTGTGAATTCATGATAATCTCAGGTTTGTTCGTTTTTGGCGAATTGCTAATCTAACTCAATTGGAATCGAGCCAATGAAAAGTGGTTTTTGATTTCATGATAAAATCGGGTTTGGTCATTTTTGGCGCGTTGCAAGTCTAATTTGATTGGAATCGAGCCAATAAAAAGTGGTTTTTGATTTCATGATAACTTCGGGTTTATTCGTGTTTAGCGAATTGCTAGTCTAATTCGATTGGAATCAAGCCAATGAAAAGCGATTTTTGATTTCATGATAACTTCAGGTTTGTTCATTTTTGGCAAATTACTAGTCTAATTCGATTGGAATCGATCGAATGAAAAGTGGTTTATGATTTCATGATAACTTCGGGTTTGTTCATTTTTGCGAATTGCTAGTCTAATTCGATTGGAATCAGGCCAATGAAAAGTGGTTTTTGATTTCATGATAACTTCGAGTTTGTTCATTTTTGGCGAATTGCTAGCTTAATTCGATTGGAATCGAGCCAATGAAAAGTAGTTTTTGATTTCATGATCACTTTGGGTTTGTTCATTTTTGGCTAATTGCTAGTCTAACTGGATTGGAATTGAGCCAATGAAAAGTGGTTTTCAACTTCATGATAACTCCGGCTTTGTTCGTTTTTAGCGAACTGCTAGTCTAATTCGATTGGAATCAAAAGTGGATTTAGATTACATGAAAACTTTGAGTTTGTTCATTTTTGGCGAATTTCTAGTCTAGTTCAATTGCTATCGAGCCAATGTAAAGTGGTTTTTGATTTCAAGATAACTTCAGGTTTGTTCATTTTTGGCGAATTGCTAGTTTAATTTGATTGGAATCGAGCCAATTAAAAGTAGTTTTTGATTTCATGATCACTTCGGGTTTGTTCATTTTTGGCTGATTGCTAGTCTAACTGGATTGGAATTGAGCCAATGAAAAGTGGTTTTCAACTTCATGATAACTCCGGCTTTGTTCGTTTTTAGCGAATTGCTAGTCTAATTCGATTGGAATAAAAAGTGGATTTAGATTACATGAAAACTTTGAGTTTGTTCATTTTTAGCGAATTCCTAGTCTAGTTCAATTGGTATTGAGCCAATGTAAAGTGGTTTTGGATTTCATGATAACTTCAGGTTTGTTCTTTTTTGGCGAATTGCTAGTCTAATTCGATTGGAATTGAGTAAATGAAAAGTGGTTTTTGATTTCATGATAACTTCGGGTTTGTTCATTTTTGGCGAATTGCTAGTCTAATTCGATTGGAATTGAGTAAATGAAAAGTGGTTTTTGATTTCATGATAACTTCGGGTTTGTTCATTTTTGGCGAATTGCTAGTCTAATTCGATTGGAATTGAGCCAATGAAAAGTGGTTTTCGATTTCATGATAACTTCGGGTTTGTTCATATTTGGCGAATTGCTATATAATTCGATTGGAATCGAGCCAATGAATAGTGGCTTTTGATTTCATGATAACTGTGGGTTTGTTAATGTTGGGCGAATTGCTAGTCTAATTCGATTTGAATTGACCAAATGAAAAGTGGTTTTCGATTGCATGATTACTTCGGGTTTGTTCATTTTTGGCGAATATCTAGTCTAATTCGATTGGAATCGAGCCAATGAAAAGTGGTTTTTGATTTAATGATAACTTCTGTTTTGTTTGTTTTTGGCGAATTGCTAGTCAAATTCGATTGGAATCAAGCCAATGAAAAGTGGTTTTTTATTTCATGATCACTTCAGGTTTGTTCATTTTTGGTGAATTACAAGTCTAATTCGACTGGAATCGAGCTAATGAAAAGTGGTTTTTGAACTCATGATAACTTTGGGTTCGTTTGATTTTGGCGAATTAGTAGTTTAATTCGATTGGAATCGAGCCAATGAAAAGTGGCTTGTGATTTAATGATAACTTCTAGTTTGTTTATTTCAAGCGACTTGTTAGTCTAAGTCAATTGGAATCGAGCCAATTAAAAGTGGTTTTTAGATTCAAGATAACTTCAGATTTGTTCACTTTTGGCGAATTGCTAGTCTAATTCGTTTGGAATCGAGCAAATGAAAAGTGGTTTTTGAGGTTTGTTCGTTTTTGGCTAATTGCTAGTTTAATTCGATTGGAATCGAGCCAATGAATAGAGGTTTTTGATTTCATGATAACTTCGGGTTTGTTCGTGTTTCGCGAATTGGTAGTCTGATTTGATTGGAATCGAGCAAATGAAAAGTTGTTTTTGATTTCATGATCACTTCGGGTTTGTTCGTTTCTGGTGAATTGCTAGTCTAATTCGATTGGAATCAAGCCAATGAAAAGCGTTTTTGGATTTCATGATAACTTCAGGTTTGTTCATTTTTGGCGAATTGCTAGTCTAATTCGATTGGAATCGAGCCAATGAATAGTGGTTTTTGATTTCATGATAACTTCGGGTTTGTACGTGTTAGGCGAAGTGCTAGTCTAATTCGATTGGAATCGAGCAAATGAAAAGTGGTTTTCGATTTCATGATCACTTCGGGTTTGTTCGTTTCTGGTGAATAGCTAGTCTAATTCGATTGGAATCAAGCCTATGAAAAGTAGTCTTAGATTTCATGATAACTTCAGGTTTGTTCGTTTTTGGCGAATTGCTAGTCTAATTCGATTGGAATCGAGCCAATGAAAAGTGGTTTTTGAGGTTTGTTCGTTTTTGGCGAATTGCTAGTCTAATTCGATTGGAATCGAGCCAATGAAAAGTGGTTTTTGATTTCATGAAAACTTCGAGTTTGTTTATTTTTGGTGAATTGCTAGTCTAGTTCAATTGGTATCGAGCCATTGACAAGTGGTTTTGGATTTCATGATAACTTCAGGTTTGTTCGTTTTTGGGGAATTGCTAGTCTAATTCAACTGGAATTAAGCAAATGGAAAGTGGTTTTTAATTTCATGATAACTTCGAGTTTGTTCATTTTTGGCGAATTGCTAGTCTAATTCGATAGGAATCGAGCCAATGAATAGTGGTTTTTGATTTCATGATAACTTCGGGTTTGTTCGTGTTTCGCGAATTGGTTGTCTAATTCGATTGGAATCGAGCCAATGAAAAGTGGTTTTTGATTTCATGATCACTTCGGGTTTGTTCATTTCTGGTGAATTGCTAGTCTAATTCGATTGGAATCATGCCAATGAAAAGTGGTTTTGGATTTTATGATAGCTTCAGGTTTGTTCATTTTTGGCGAATTGCTAGTCTAATTCGATTGGAATTGAGCAAATGAAAAGTGGTTTTTGATTTCATGATAACTTCGGGTTTGTTCATTTTTGGTGACATGCTAGTCTAATTCAATTGGAATCGAGTTAATGAATAGTGGTTTTTGATTTCATGATAACTGCGGGTTTGTTCACGTTGGGCGAATTGCTGGTCTAATTCGATTGGAATCGACCAAATGAAAAGTGGTTTTCGATTTCATGATCACTTTGGGTTTGTTCATATTTGGCGAATATCTAGTCTAATTCAATTGGAATCGAGCCAACGAAAAGTGGTTTTTGATTTAATGAAAACTTCTGGTTTGTTCATTTTTGGCGAATTGCTAGCTAATGAAAAGTGGTTTTTGATCTCATGATAACTTTGGGTTAATTCGATTTTGCTAAAATGCCAGTTTAATTCGATTGGAATCGAGCCAATGAAAAGTGGCTTGGGATTTCATGATAACTTCGAGTTTGTTTGTTTCAGGCGAATTGCTAGTCTTAGTCAATAGGAACCGAGCCAATAAAAAGTGGTTTTTGGATTCAAGATAACTTCATATTTGTTCACTGTTGGCGAATTGCTAGTCTAATTCGTTTGGAATCGAGAAAATAAAAAGTGGTTTTTGAGGTTTGTTTGTTTTTGGCGAATTGCAAGTCTAATTCGATTGGAATCGAGCCAACGAATAGTGGTTTTTGATTTCATGATAACTTCGGGTTTGTTCGTGTTTCGCGAATTGGTCGTCTAATTCGATTGGAATCGAGCCAATGAAAAGTAGTTTTTGATTTCATGATCACTTCGGGTTTGTTCGTTTCTGGTGAATTGCTAGTCTAATTCGATTGGAATTAAGCCAATGAAAAGTGGTTTTTGATCTTATGATAACTTCAGGTTTGTTCATTTTTAGCGAATTGCTAGTCTAATTCGATTGGAATCGAGCTAATGAATAGTGGTTTTTGATTTCATGATAACTTCGTGTTTGTTCGTGTTTCGCGAATTGGTTGTCTAATTCGATTGGAATCGAACCAATGTAAAGTGGTTTTTGATTTCATGATCACTTCGGGTTTGTTCGTTTCTGGTGAATTGCTAGTCTAATTCGATTGGAATCAAGCCAATGAAAAGTAGTTTTGGATTTCATGATAACTTTAGGTTTGTTCATTTTTGGCTAATTGCTAGTCTGATTCGATTGGAATCAAGCAAATGAAAAGTGGTTTTTGATTTCATGATAACTTCGGGTTTGTTCATTTTTAGCGAATTGCTAGTCTAATTCGATTGGAATCGAGCTAATGAATAGTGGTTTTTGATTTCATGATAACTGCAGGTTTGTTCATGTTGGGCGAAGTGCTAGTCTAATTCGATTTAGATCGACCAAATGAAAAGTGGTTTTCGATTTCATGATCACTTCGGATTTGTTCATTTTTGGCGAATATCTAGTCTAATTCGATTGGAATCGAGCCAATGAAAAGTGGTATTTGATTTAATGATAATTCTAGTTTGTTCATTTTTGGCGAATTGCTAGCTAATGAAAAGTGGTTTTTGAACACATGATAACTCTGGATTCGTTCGATTTTGGCGAATTACTAGTTTAATTCGATTGGAATCGAGCTATTGAAAAGTGGCTTGTGATTTCATGATAACTTCGAGTTTGTTTGTTTCAGGCGAATCGCTAGTCTTAGTCAATTGGAATCGAGCCAATTAAAAGTGGTTTTTGGATTCAAGATAACTTCAGATTTATTCACTTTTGGTGAATTGCAAGTCTAATCCGTTTGGAATCGAGCAAATGAAAGGTGATTTTTGAGGTTTGTTCATTTTTGGCGAATTGCAAGTCTAATTCGATTGGAATCGAGCCAATAAATAGTGGTTTTTGATTTCATGATAACTTCGGGTTTGTTGATGTTTCACGAATTGGTTGTCTAATTCGATTGGAATTGAGCCAATGAATAGTGGTTTTTGATTTCATGATAACTTCGGGTTTGTTCGTGTTTCACGAATTGGTAGTCCAATTCGATTGGAATCGAGCCAATGAAAAGTGGTTTTTGATTTCATGATCACTTCGGGTTTGTTCGTTTCTGGGGAATTGCTAGTCTAATTCGATTGGAATCAAGCCAATGAAAAGTGGTTTTTGATTTCATGATAACTTCAGGTCTGTTCATTTTTGGCTAATTGCTAGTCTAATTCGATTGGAATCGAGCCAATGAATAGTGGTTTTTGATTTCATGATAACTTCTGGTTTGTTCATGTTAGGCGAATTGCTAGTCTAGTTCGATTGGAATCGAGCAAAAGAAAAGTGGTTTTCGATTTCATGATCACTTCGGGTTTGTTCGTTTTTGGTGAATTGCTAGTCTAATTCGATTGGAATCGAGCTAATGAATAGTGGTTTTTGATTTCATGATAACTGGGGGTTTGTTCATGTTGGGCGAATTACTAGTCTAATTCGATTCGAATCGAGCAAATGAAAAGCGATTTTCGATTTCATGATCACTTCGGGTTTGTTCGTTTTTGGCGAATTGCTAGTCTAATTTGATTGGAATCGAGCCATTGAATAGTGGTTTTTTATTTCATGATAACTTCGGGTTTGTTCATGTTAGGCGAATTGCTAGTCTAATTCGATTGGAATCGAGCAAAAGAAAAGTGGTTTTCGATTTCATGATCACTTCGGGTTTGTTCCTTTTTGGTGAACTGCTAGTCTAATTCGATTGGAATCAAGCCAATGAAAAGTGGTCTTGGATTTCATGATAACTTCAGGTTTCTTCGTTTTTGGCAAATTGCACTTCTAATTCGATTGGAATCGAGCCAACAAATAGTGGTTTTTGATTTCATGATAACTTCGGTTTGTTCGTGTTTCGCGAATTGGTTGTCTGATTCGATTGGAATCGAACCAATGAAAAGTGGTTTTTGATTTCATGATCACTTCGGGTTTGTTCGTTTCTGGTGAATTGCTAGTCTAATTCGATTGGAATCAAGCCAATGAAAAGCGGTTTTTGATTTCATGATAACTTCAAGTTTGTTCATTATTGGCGAATTGCTAGTCTAATTCAATTGGAATCGAGCCAATGAATAGTGGTTTTTGACTTCATGATAGCTTTGGGTTTGTTCATTTTTGGCGAATTGATATTCTAATTCAATTGGAATCGAGCTAATGAATAGTGGTTTTTGATTTCATGATAACTGCGGGTTTGTTCATGTTGGGCGAATTACTAGTCTAATTCGATTTGAATCGAGCAAATGAAAAGCGATTTTCGATTTCATGATCACTTCGGGTTTGTTCGTTTTTGGCGAATTGCTAGTCTAATTTGATTGGAATCGAGCCATTGAATAGTGGTTTTTGATTTCACGATAACTTCGGGTTTGTTCGTGTTAGGCGAATTACTAGTCTAACTCGATTGGAATTGAGTATACGAAAAGTGGTTTTCGATTTCATGATCACTTCGGGTTTGTTCATTTTTGGTGAATTGCTAGTCTAATTCGATTGGAATCGAGCCAATGAATAGTGGTTTTTGATTTCATGATAACTTTGGGTTTGCTCGTGTTTCTTGAATTGGTTGTGTAGTTCGATTGGAATCGAACCAATGAAAAGAGGTTTTTGATTTCATGATCACTTCGGGTTTGTTCGTTTCTGGTGAATTACTAGTCTAATTCGATTGGAATCAAGCCAATGAAAAGTAGTTTTGGATTTCATGATAACTTTAGGTTTGTTCATTTTTGGCTAATTTCTAGTCTGATTCGATTGGAATCAAGCAAATGAAAAGTGGTTTTTGATTTCATGATAACTTCGGGTTTGTTCATTTCTGGCGAATTGCTAGTCTAATTCGATTGGAATCGAGCTAATGAATCGTGGTTTTTGATTTCATGATAATTACGGGTTTGTTCATGTTTGGCGAAGTGCTAGTCTAATTCGATTGGAATCAACCAGATGAAAAGCGGTTTTCGATTTCATGATCACTTCGGGTTTGTTCATTTTTGGCGAATATCTAGTTTAATTCGATTGGAATCGAGCCAATGAAAAGTGGTTTGTGATTTAATGATAATTCTAGTTTGTTCATTTTTGGCGAACTGCTAGCTAATGAAAAGTGGTTTTTGATCTCATGATAACTCTGGATTCGTTCGATTTTGGCAAATTGCTAGTTTAATTCGATTGGAATCAAGCCATTGAAAAGTGGCTTGTGATTTCATGATAACTTCGAGTTTGTTTGTTTCAGGCGAATCGTTAGTCTCAGTTAATTGGAATCGAACCAATTAAAAGTTGTTTTTGGATTCAAGATAACTTCAGATTTGTTCACTTTTGGTGAATTGCTAGTCTAATCCGTTTGGAATCGAGCAAATGAAAGGTGGTTTTTGAGGTTTGTTTATTTTTAGCGAATTGCCAGTCCATTTCGATTGGAATCGAGCCAATGAATAGTAGTTTTTGATTTCATGATAACTTCGGGTTTGTTCGTGTTTCACAAATTGGTTGTCTAATTCGATTGGAATTGAGCCAATGAATAGTGGTTTTTGATTTCATGATAACTTCAGGATTGTTCGTGTTTCACGAATTGGTTGTCTAATTCGATTGGAATCGAGCCAATGAAAAGTGGTTTTTGATTTCATGATCACTTCGGGTTTGCTCGTTTCTGGGGAATTGCTAGTCTAATTCGATTGGAATCAAGCCAATGAAAAGTGGTTTTTGATTTCATGATAACTTCAGGTTTGTTCATTTTTGGCTAATTGCTAGTCTAATTCGATTGGAATCGAGCCAATGAATAGTGGTTTTTGATTTCATGATAACTTCGGGTTTGTTCATGTTAGGCGAATTGCTAGTCTAATTCGATTGGAATCGAGCAAAAGAAAAGTGGTTTTCGATTTCATGATCACTTCGGGTTTGTTCGTTTTTGGTGAACTGCTAGTCTAATTCGATTGGAATCAAGCCAATGAAAAGTGGCTTGGATTTCATGATAACTTCAGGTTTCTTCGTTTTTGGCAAATTGCACTTCTAATTCGATTGGAATCGAGCCAACAAATAGTGGTTTTCGATTTCATGATAACTTCGGTTTGTTCGTGTTTCGCGAATTGGTTGTCTGATTCGATTGGAATCGAACCAATGAAAAGTGGTTTTTGATTTCATGATCACTTCGGGTTTGTTCGTTTCTGGTGAATTGCTAGTCTAATTCGATTGGAATCAAGCCAATGAAAAGCGGTTTTTGATTTCATGATAACTTCAAGTTTGTTCATTATTGGCGAATTGCTAGTCTAATTCAATTGGAATCGAGCCAATGAATAGTGGTTTTTGACTTCATGATAGCTTCGGGTTTGTTCATTTTTGGCGAATTGATATTCTAATTCAATTGGAATCGAGCTAATGAATAGTGATTTTTGATTTCATGAAAACTGCGGGTTTGCTCATGTTGGGCGAATTGCTAGTCTAATTCGATTGGAATCGACCAAATGAAAAGTTGTTTTCGATTTCATGATCACTTCGGGTTTGTTCATTTTTGGCGAATATCTAGTCTAATTCGATTGGAATCGAGCCAATGAAAAGTGGTTTTGATTTAATGATAACTTCTGGTTTGTTCGTTTCTGGTGAATTCTAGTCTAATTCGATTGGAATCAGGCCAATGAAAAGTGGTTTTTGATTTCATGATAACTTCAGGTTTGTTAATTTTTGGCGAATTGCTAGTCTAATTCGATTGGAATCGAGCCAATGAATAGTGATTTTTGATTTCATGATAACGTCGGGTTTGTTCCAGTTAGGCGAATTGCTAGTCTAATTCGATTGGAATCGAGCAAATGAAAAGTTGTTTTCGATTTCATGATCACTTCGGGTTTGTTCGTTTTTGGTGAATTGCTAGTCTAATTCGATTGGAATCGAGCTAATGAATAGTGGTTTTTGATTTCATGATAACTGCGGGTTTGTTCATGTTGGGCGAATTACTAGTCTAATTCGATTCGAATCGAGCAAATGAAAAGCGATTTTCGATTTCATGATCACTTCGGGTTTGTTAGTTTTTGGCGAATTGCTAGTCTAATTTGATTGGAATCGAGCCATTGAATAGTGGTTTTTGATTTCACGATAACTTCGGGTTTGTTCGTGTTAGGCGAATTACTAGTCTAACTCGATTGGAATCGAGCAAAAGAAAAGTGGTTTTCGATTTCATGATCACTTCGGGTTTGTTCATTTTTGGTGAATTGCTAGTCTAATTCGATTGGAATCGAGCCAATGAATAGTGGTTTTTGATTTCATGATAACTTTGGGTTTGCTCGTGTTTCTTGAATTGGTTGTGTAGTTCGATTGGAATCGAACCAATGAAAAGTGGTTTTTGATTTCATGATCACTTCGGGTTTGTTCGTTTCTGGTGAATTGCTAGTCTAATTCGATTGGAATCAAGCCAATGAAAAGTAGTTTTGGATTTCATGATAACTTTAGGTTTGTTCATTTTTGGCTAATTGCTAGTCTGATTCGATTGCAATCAAGCAAACGAAAAGTGGTTTTTGATTTCATGATAACTTCGGGTTTGTTCATTTTTGGCGAATTGCTAGTCTAATTCGATTGGAATCGAGCTAATGAATAGTGGTTTTTGATTTCATGATAATTGCGGGTTTGTTCATGTTTGGCGAAGTGCTATTCTAATTCGATTGGAATCGACCAAATGAAAAGTGGTTTTCGATTTCATGATCACTTCGGGTTTGTTCATTTTTGGCGAATATCTAGTCTAATTCGATTGGAATCGAGCCAATGAAAAGTGGTTTGTGATTTAATGATAATTCTAGTTTGTTCATTTTTTGCGAATTGCTAGCTAATGAAAAGTGGTTTTTGATCTCATGATAACTCTGGATTCATTCGATTTTGGCAAATTGCTAGTTTAGTTCGATTGGAATCGAGCCATTGAAAAGTGGCTTGTGATTTCATGATAACTTCGAGTTTGTTTGTTTCAGGCGAATCGCTAGTCTCAGTCAATTGGAATCGAGCCAATTAAAAGTTGTTTTGGATTCAAGATAACTTCAGATTTGTTCACTTTTGGTGAATTGCTAGTCTAATCCGTTTGGAATCTAGCAAATGAAAGGTGGTTTTTGAGGTTTGTTCATTTTTGGTGAATTGCCAGTCCAATTCGATTGGAATCGAGCCAATGAATAGTGGTTTTTGATTTCATGATAACTTCGGGTTTGTTCGTATTTCACGAATTGGTTGTCTAATTCGATTGGAATTGAGCCAATGAATAGTGGTTTTTGATTTCATGATAACTTCAGGTTTGTTCGTGTTTCACGAATTGGTTGTCTAATTCGATTGGAATCGAGCCAATGAAAAGTGGTTTTTGATTTCATGATCACTTCGGGTTTGTTCGTTTCTGGGGAATTGCTAGTCTAATTCGATTGGAATCAAGCCAATGAAAAGTGGTTTTTGATTTCATGATAACTTCAGGTCTGTTCATTTTTGGCTAATTGCTAGTCTAATTCGATTGGAATCGAGCCAATGAATAGTGGTTTTTGATTTCATGATAACTTCCGGTTTGTTCATGTTAGGCGAATTGCTAGTCTAGTTCGATTGGAATCGAGCAAAAGAAAAGTGGTTTTCGATTTCATGATCACTTCGGGTTTGTTCGTTTTTGGTGAACTGCTAGTCTAATTCGATTGGAATCAAGCCAATGAAAAGTGGTCTTGGATTTCATGATAACTTCAAGTTTCTTCGTTTTTGGCGAATTGCACTTCTAATTCGATTGGAATCGAGCCAACAAATAGTGGTTTTTGATTTCATGATAACTTCGGTTTGTTCGTGTTTCGCGAATTGGTTGTCTGATTCGATTGGAATCGAACCAATGAAAAGTGATTTTTGATTTCATGATCACTTCGGGTTTGTTCGTTTCTGGTGAATTGCTAGTCTAATTCGATTTGAATCAAGCCAATGAAAAGTGGTTTTTGATTTCATGATAACTTCAAGTTTGTTCATTTTTGGCGAATTGCTAGTCTAATTCAATTGGAATCGAGCCAATGAATAGCAGTTTTTGATTTCATGATAACTTCGGGTTTGTTCATTTTTGGCGAATTGCGAGTCTAATTCAATTGGAATCGAGCTAATGAATAGTGATTTTTGATTTCATGAAAACTATGGGTTTGTTCATGTTGGGCGAATTGCTAGTCTAATTCGATTGGAATCGACCAAATGAAAAGTTGTTTTCGATTTCATGATCACTTCGGGTTTGTTCATTTTTGACGAATATCTAGTCTAATTCGATTGGAATCAAGCCAATGAAAAGTGGTTTTGATTTAATGATAACTTTTGATTTGTTCGTTTCTGGTGAATTCTAGTCTAATTCGATTGAAATCAGGCCAATGAAAAGTGGTTTTGGATTTCATGATAACTTCGGGTGGCGAATTGCTAGTCTAATTCGATTGGAATTGAGCAAATGAAAAGTTTATTTTGATTTCATGATAACTTCGAGTATGTTCATTTTTCGCAAATTGCTAGTCTAATTCGATTGGAATCGAGCCAATGAATAGTGGCTTTTGATTTCTTCATAACGTTGGGTTTATTCGTTTTTGGCGAATTGCTAGTCTAATTCGATCGGAATCGAGCCAATGAAAAGTGATATTTGATTTCATGATAACTTCGGGTTTGTTCATTTTTGGCAAATTGATAGTCTAATTCGATTGGAATCGAGCCAATGAAATGTGGTTTAGGATTTCATGATCACTTCAGGTTTGTTCATTTTTGGCGAATTGCTAGTCTAATTCGATTGGAATTGAGCAAATGAAAAGTGGTTTTTGATTTCACGATAACTTCGGGTTTGTTCATTTTTAGCGAATTGCTAGTCTAATTCGATTGGAATCGAGCCAATGAATAGTAGTTTTTGATTTCATGATAACTTTGGGTTTGTTCGTGTTAGACGAATTGCTAGTCTAATTCGATTGGAATTGAGCAAATGAAAAGTGATTTTCGATTTCATGATCACTTCGGGTTTGTTCATTTCAGGTGAATTGCTAGTCTAATTCGATTGGAATCAAGGCAATGAATAGTGGTCTTGGATTTCATGATAACTTCAGGTTTGTTCATTTTTGGCAAATTGCTAGTCTAATTCGATTGGAATTGAGCAAATGAAAAGTTGTTTTTGATTTCACGATAACTTCGGGTTTGTTCATTTTTAGTAAATTGCTAGTCTAATTTGATTGGAATCGAGCCAATGAATAGTGGTTTTTGATTTCATGATAACTTCGAGTTTGTTCATTTTTAGCGAATATCCAGTCTAATTCGATTGGAATCGTGCCAATGAAAAGTGGTTTTTGATTTGATTATGACTTCTGGTTTGTTCGTGTTTGGCGAATTGCTAGTCAAATTCGGTTGGAATCAAGCCAATGTAAAGTGGTTTTTGATTTCATGATCACTTTGGGTTCGTTCATTTTTGGTGTTTTGCAAGTCTAATTCTATTGGAATCGCGCTAATGAAAAGTGGTTTTTGATCTCATGATAACTTCGGGTTTGTTCGTTTTTGGCGAATTGCTAGTCTTATTCGATTGAAATCGAGCCAAGGAAAAGTGTTTTATGATTTCATGATGACTTCGGGTTTGTTCGTTTTTAACGAATTCTTAGTCCAATTCGAGTAGAATCGAGCCAGTGAAAAGTTGTTTTTGATTTCATGATAACTTCGGGTTTGTTCATGTTTGGCGAATTGGTTGTCTAATTCGATTGGAATCGAGCTAACGAAAAGTGGTTTTAAATTTCATGATCACTTCGGGTTTGTTCGTTTCTGGTGAATTGCTAGTCTAATTCGATTGGAATCAAGCCAATGAAAAGTGTTTTTGGATTTCATGATAACTTCGGGCTTGTTCATTTAGAGCGAATTGCTAGTCTAATTCGATTGGAATCAGCCCAATGAAAAGCGGTTTTTGACTTCATGATCACTTCGGGTTTCTTCATTTTTGGCTAATTGCTAGTCTAACTGGATTGGAATTGAGCCAATGAAAAGTGGTTTTCAATTTCATGATAACTCCGGGTTTGCTTGTTTTTAGTGAATTGCTAGTCTAATTCAATTGGAATCGAGCCAATGAAAAGTGGTTTATGATTTGATGATAACTTCGGGTTTGTTCATTTTTGGCGAATTGCTAGTCTAATTCGATTGGAATTAGGCTAATGAAAAGTGGTTTTTGATTTCAAGATAATTTCGGGTTTGTTCATTTTTGGCGAATTGCTAGTTTAATTCAATTGGAATTGGAATCGAGCCAATGAAAAGTGCTTTTTGATTTCATGATCACTTCGGGTTTGTTAATTTTTGGCCAATTGCTAGTCTAACTGGATTGGAATTGAGCCAATGAAAAGTGGTTTTCAATTTCATGATAACTTCGGGTTTGTTCATTTTTAGTGAATTGCTAGTCTAATTCAATTGGAATCGAGCCAATGAAAAGTGGTTTATGATTTGATGATAACTTCGGGTTTGTTCATTTTTGGCGAATTGCTAGTCTAATTCGATTGGAATTAGGCTAATGAAAAGTGGTTTATGATTTCAAGATAATTTCGGGTTTGTTCATTTTTGGCGAATTGCTAGTTTAATTCAATTGGAATTGGAATCGAGCCAATGAAAAGTGCTTTTTGATTTCATGATCACTTCGGGTTTGTTAATTTTTGGCCAATTGCTAGTCTAACTGGATTGGAATTGAGCCAATGAAAAGTGATTTTCAATTTCATGATAACTTCGGGTTTGTTCATTTTTAGTGAATTGCTAGTCTAATTCAATTGGAATCGAGCCAATGAAAAGTGGTTTATGATTTGATGATAACTTCGGGGTTTGTTCATTTTTGACGAATTGCTAGTCTAATTCGATTGGAATTAGGCCAATGAAAAGTGGTTTTTGATTTCAAGATAATTTCGGGTTTGTTCATTTTTGGCGAATTGCTAGTTTAATTCAATTGGAATTGGAATCGAGCCAATGAAGAGTGCTTTTTGATTTCATGATCACTTCGGGTTTGTTAATTTTTGGCCAATTGCTAGTCTAACTGGATTGGAATTGAGCCAATGAAAAGTGGTTTTCAATTTCATGATAACTCCGGGTTTGTTCGTTTTTAGCGAATTGCTAGTCTAATTCGAATGGAATAAAAAGTGGTTTTTGATTTCATGAAAACTTCGAGTTTGTTCATTTTTGGCGAATTGCTAGTCTAGTTCAATTGGTATCGAGCCGATGAAAAGTAGTTTTGGATATCATGATAACTTCAGGTTTGTTCTTTTTGGCGAGTTGCTAGTCTAATTCGATTGGAATTGAGTAAATGAAAAGAGGTTTTTGATTTCATGATAACTTCGGGTTTGTTCGTTTTTAGCGAATTTCAAGTCTAATTCGATTCGAATCAAGCCAATGAAAAGTGATTTTTGATTACATGATAACTTCTGGTTTGTTCGTGTTTAGCGAATTGCTAGTCAGATTCGGTTGGAATCAAGCCAATGAAAAGTGGCTTTTGATTTCATGATCACTTCGGGTTTGTTCATTTTTGACGAATTGCTAGTCTAATTCGATTGGAATCGCGCCAATGAAAAGTGATTTTTGATTTCATGATAACTTCGGGTTTGTTCATTTTTGGCGAATATTTAGTCTAATTCGATTGGAATCGAGTCAATGAAAAGTGGTTTTTGATTTAATGATAACTTCTGGTTTGTTCGTTCTTGGCGAATTGCTAGTCTTATTCGATTGGAATCGAGCCAATGAAAAGTGTTTTATGATTTCATGATGACTTTTGGTTTGTTCATTTTTTACGTATAGCTAGTCCAATTCGAGTAGAATCGAGCCAGTGAAAAGTGGTTTATGATTTCATGATAACTTCAGGTTTGTTCATGTTTGGCGAATTGGTTGTCTAATTCTTTTTGAATCGAGCTAATGAAAAGTGGTTTTTGATTTCATGATCACTTCGGGTTTTTTCGTTTCTGGTGAATTGCTGGTCTAATTCGATTGGAATCAAGCTAATGAAAAGTGGTTTTGGATTTCATGATAACTTCGGGTTTGTCCCTTTTTGGCTAATTGCTAGTCTGATTCGATTGGAATTGAGCAAATGAAAAGTGGATTTTGATTTCATGATAACTTCGAGTTTGTTCATTTTTGACAAATTGCTTGTCTAATTTGATAGAATCGAGCTAGTGAATAGTGGTTCTCAATTTCATGATAACTTCGGGTTTATTCGTGTTTGGCGAATTGCTAGTCTAATTCAATTGGAATCGAGCCAATGAAAAGTGGTTTTTGATTTCATGATAACTTCCGGTTTGTTCATTTTTGGCGAATTGCTAGTCTAATTCGATTGGAATCGAGCCAATGAAAACTGGTTTACGATTTCATGATAACTTCGGGTTTGCTCATTTTTGGCGAATTGCTAGTCTAATTCGATTGGTATCGGGCCAATGAAAAGTGGTTTTTGATTTCAACATAACTTTGGGTTTGTTCATTTTTGGAGAATCGCTAGTTTAATTTAATTCGATTGGAATCGAGCCAATGAAAAGTGGTTTTTGATTTCATGATCACTTCGGGTTTGTTCATTTTTGGCAAATTGCTAGTCTAACGGGATTGGAATTGAGCCAATGGAAAGTGATTTTCAAATTCATGATAACTCTGGGTTTGTTCGTTTCTAGTAAATTGCTAGTCTAATTCGAGTGGAATCGAGCCAGTGAAAAGTGGTTTATGATTTCATGATAACTTCGGGTTTGTTCATGTTTAGCGAATTAGTTGTCTGATTCTATTGGAATCGAGCTAATGAAAAGTGGTTTTTGATTTCATGATCAATTAGGGTTTCTTCGTTTCTGGTGAATTGCTGGTCTAATTCGATTGGAATCAGGCCAATGAAAAGTGGTTTTGGATTTCATGATAACTTCAGGTTTGTCCCTTTTTGGCTAATTGCTGGTCTAATTCGATTGGAATTGAGCAAATGAAAAGTGGATTTTGATTTCATGATAACTTCGAGTTTGTTCATTTTTGACAACTTGCTAGTCTAATTCGTTTGGAATCGAGCCAATGAATAGTGGTTTTTGATTTCATGATAACTTCGGGTTTGTTAATTTTTGGCTAATTGCTAGTCTTACTGGATTTGAATTAAGCCAATGAAAAGTGGTTTTCAATTTCATGATAACTTCGGGTTTATTCGTTTTTAGCGAATTGCTAGTCTAATTCGATTGGAATAAAAAGTGGATTTTGATTTCATGAAAACTTCGAGTTTGTTTGTTTTTGGCGAATTGCTAGTCTAGTTCAATTGGTATCGAGCCAATGGAAAGTGGTTTTGGATTTCAAGATAACTTCGGATTTGTTCATTTTCTGCGAATTGCTAGTTTAATTTGATTGGAATCGAGCCAATGAAAAGTGATTTTTGATTTCCTGATCACTTCGGGTTTGTTCATTTTTGGCTAATTGCTAGTCTTACTGGATTTGAATTAAGCCAATGAAAAGTGGTTTTCAATTTCATGATAACTTCGGGTTTATTCGTTTTTAGCGAATTGCTAGTCTAATTCGATTGGAATCGAGCCAATGAAAAGTGATTTTTGATTTCCTGATCACTTCGGGTTTGTTCATTTTTGGCTAATTGCTAGTCTTACTGGATTTGAATTAAGCCAATGAAAAGTGGTTTTCAATTTCATGATAACTTCGGGTTTATTCGTTTTTAGCGAATTGCTAGTCTAATTCGATTGGAATTGAGCAAATGAAAAGTGGTTTTTGGTTTATTGATAACTTCGGTTTTGTTCATTTTTGGTGAATTGCTAGTCTAATTCGATTGGAATCGAGCCAATGAATAGTGGTTTTTGATTTCATGGTAACTTTGGGTTTGTTCGTGTTGGACGAATTGCTAGTCTAATTCGATTGGAATCGAGCAAATGAAAAGTGGTTTTCGATTTCACGATCACTTCGGGTTTGTTCGTTTCTGGTAAATCCCTAGTCTAATTCGATTCGAATCAAGGCAATGAAAAGTGGTCTTGGAGTTCATGATAACTTCAGGTTTGTTCATTTTTGGCGAATTGTTAGTCTAATTCGATTGGAATCGAGCCAATGAAAAGTGATTTTTGGTTTCATGATAACTTCGGGTTTGTTCTTTTTTGGCGAATTGCAAGTCTAATTCGATTTGAATCAACTAAATGAAAAGTGGTTTTTGATTTCATGATAACTTCTTGTTTGTTCGTGTTTGGCGAATTGCTAGTCAAATTCGGTTGGAATCAAGCCAATGAAAAGTGGTTTTTGATTTCATTATCACTTCGGGTTTGTTCATTTTTGGCGAATTGCTAGTCTAATTCGATTGGAATCACGCCAATGAAAAGTGGTTTTTGATTTCATGATAACTTTGGGTTTGTTCATTTTTGGCGGATCTCTAGTCTAATTCGATTGGAATCGAGCAAATGAAAAGTGGTTTTTGATTTAATGATAGCTTCTGGTCTGTTCATTCTTAGCGAATTGTTAGTCTTATTCGATTGGAATCGAGCCAATGAAAAGTATTTTATGATTTCATGATGACTTCGGGTTTGTTCGTTTTTTACGAATTGCTAGTCCAATTCGAGTGGAATCGAGCCAATGAAAAGCGGTTTATGATTTCATGATAACTTTGGGTTTGTTCATGTTTGGCGAATTGGTTGTCTAATTCGATTGGAATTGAGCTAATGAAAAATGGTTTTTGATTTCATGATCACTTCGGGTTTATTCGTTTCTGGTGAAATGCTGGTCTAATTCGATTGGAATCAAGCCAATGAAAAGTGGTTTTGGATTTCATGATAACTTCAGGTTTGTCCCTTTTTTTACGAATTGCTAGTCCAATTCGATTGGAATCGAGCCAATGAATAGTAGTTTTTGATTTCATGATAACTTCGGGTTTATTCGTTTTTAGCGAATTGCTAGTCTAATTCGATTGGAATTGAGCAAATGAAAAGTGGATTTTGATTTCATTATAACTTCGGGTCTGTTCATTTTTGACGAATTGCTAGTCTAATTTGATTGTAATCGAGCCAATGAATAGTAGTTTTTGATTTCATGAAGACTTCGGGTTTGTTCATGTTGGGCGAATTGCTTGTCTAATTCGATTGGAATCGAGCAAATGAAAAGTGCTTTTCGATTTCATGATCACTTTGGGTTTGTTCATTTCTAGTGAATTGCTAGTCTAATTCGATTGGAATAGAGCCAATGAAATGTGGTTTTGGATTTCACGATAACTTCAGGTTTGTTAGTTTTTGGTGAGTTCCTAGTCTAATTCGATTGGAATCGTGCCAATGAAAAGTGATTTTTGATTTCTTGATAACTTCGGGTTTGTTCGTTTTTGGCAAATTGCTAGTCTAATTCGATTTGAGTCAAGCGAATGAAAAGTGGTTTTTGATTTCATGATAACTTCGTGTTTGTTCATTTTTGGTGAATTGCAAGTCTAATTCGATTGAAATGGAGCTAATGAAAAGTGGTTTTTGATCTCATGATAACTTTGGGTTCGTTCGATTTTGGCGAATTGCTAGTTTAATTCGATTGGAATCGAGCCAATGAAAAGTGGCTTGTGATTTCATGGTAACTTCGAGTTTGTTTGTTCCAGGCGAATTGCTAGTCAAAGCCAATTGGAATCGAGCCAATTAAAAGTGGTTTTTGGATTCAAGATAACTTCGGATTTGTTCACTTTTGGCGAATTGCTAGTCTAATTAGTTTGGAATCGAGCAAACGAAAAGTGGTTTTTGAGGTTTTTTCATTTTCAGCGAATTGCTAGTCCAATTCAATTGGAATCGATCCGGTGAAAAGTGGTTTGCGATTTCATGTTAACTTCTGGTTTGTTCGTTTTTGGCGAATTGCTAGTCTTTTGATTTCATGATAACTTCGGGTTTATTCGTGTTTAGCGAATTGCTAGTCTTTTGATTTCATGATAACTTCGGGTTTATTCGTGTTTAGCGAATTGCTAGTCTTTTGATTTCATGATAACTTCGGGTTTATTCGTGTTTAGCGAATTGCTAGTCTTTTGATTTCATGATAACTTCGGGTTTATTCGTGTTTAGCGAATTGCTAGTCTTTTGATTTCATGATAACTTCGGGTTTATTCGTGTTTAGCGAATTGCTAGTCTTTTGATTTCATGATAACTTCGGGTTTATTCGTGTTTAGCGAATTGCTAGTCTTTTGATTTCATGATAACTTCGGGTTTATTCGTGTTTAGCGAATTGCTAGTCTTTTGATTTCATGATAACTTCGGGTTTATTCGTGTTTAGCGAATTGCTAGTCTAATTCGATTGGAATCGAGCAAACGAAAAGTGGTTTTTGGATTCAAGATAACTTCGGGTATGTTCATTTTTGGCGAATTGCTACTTTAATTTGATTGGAATCGAGCCAATGAAAAGTGGTTTTTGATTTCTTGATCACTTCGAATTTGTTCGTTTCTGGGGAATTGCTCGTTTAATTCGTTTGGAATCAAGCTAATGAAAAGTTGTTTTGGATTTCATGATAACTTCAGGTTTGTCCCTTTTTGGCGAATTGCTAGTCTAATTCGATAGGAATTGAGCAAATGAATAGTGGATTTTGATTTCCTGATAACTTCGAGTTTGTTCATTTTTGATGAATTGCTAGTCTAATTCGATAGGAATCGAGCCAATGAATAGTGGTTTTTGATTTCATGATAACTTCAGGTTTGTTCGTTTTTGAAGAATTGCTAGTCTAATTCGATTGGATTCGAGCCAATGAAAAGTGGCTTCTGATTTCATGGTAACTTCGAGTTTGTTTGTTCCAGGCGAATTGCTAGTCAAAGCCAATTGGAATCGAGCCAATTAAAAGTGGTTTTTGGATTCAAGATAACTTCGGATTTGTTCACTTTTGGCGAATTGCTAGTCTAATTCGTTTGGAATCGAGCAAAAGAAAAGTGGTTTTTGAGGTTTTTTCGTTTTCAGCGAATTGCTAGTCCAATTCAATTGGAATCGATCCGGTGAAAAGTGGTTTGCGATTTCATGTTAACTTCTGATTTGTTCGTTTTTTGCGAATTCCTAATCTAACTTAATTGGAATCGAGCCAATGAAAAGTTGATTTTTCATTTCCTGATAAAATCTGGTTTGTTTGTTTTTGGCGCGTTGCAAGTCTAATTCGTTTGGAATCGAGCCAATGAAAAGTGGTTTTTGATTTCATGATAACTTTGGGTTTATTCGTGTTTTAGCGAATTGCTAGTCTAATTCGATTGGAATCGAGCCAATGAAAAGTTGTTTTTGATTTCATGATAACTTCAGGTTTGTTCATTTTTGGCAAATTGCCAGTCTAATTCGATTGGAATCGAGCCAATGAAAAGTGGTTTATGATTTCATGATAACTTCGGGTTCGTTCATTTTTTGCGAATTGCTAGTCTAATTCGATTGGAATCAGGGCAATGAAAAGTGGTTTTTGATTTCAAGATAACTTCGGGTATGTTCATTTTTGGCGAATTGCTACTTTAATTTGATTGGCATCGAGCCAATGAAAAGTGGTTTTTGATTTCATGATCACTTCGGATTTGTTCGTTTATGGTGAATTGCTAGTTTAATTCGATTGGAATCAAGCCAATGAAAAGTGATTTTGGATTTCATGATAACTTCAGGTTTGTCCATTTTTTGGCGAATTGTTAATCTAATTCGATAGGAATTGAGCAAATGAAAAGTGGATTTTGATTTCCTGATAACTTCGAGTTTGTTCATTTTTGACGAATTGCTAGTCTAATTAGATAGGAATCGAGCCAATGAATAGTGGTTTTTGATTTCATGATAACTTCAGGTTTGTTCGTTTTTGAAGAATTGCAAGTCTAATTCGATTGGAATCGAGCCAATGAAAAGTGGTTTATGATTTCACGATAACTTCGGGTTTGTTCATTTTTGGCGAATTGCTAGTTTAATTCGATTGGAATCGAGCCAACGAAAAGTGGTTTTTGATTTCATGATCACTTCGGGTTTTTCGTTTTTGGCGAATTGCTATTCTATTTCGATTGGAATTGGGCAAATGAAAAGTGGATTTTGATTTCATGATAACTTCGGGTTTGTTCATTTTTGGCTGATTGCTAGTCTAATTTGATTGTATTCGAGCCTATGAATAGTGGTTTTTGATTTCATGATGACTTCGGGTTTGTTCATGTTGGGCGAATTGCTTGTCTAATTCGATTGGAATCGAGCAAATGAAAAGTGGTTTTCGATTTCATGATCACTTCGGGTTTGTTCGTTTCGGGTGAATAGCTAGTCTAATTTGACTGGTATAGAGCCAATGAAAAGTGGTTTTGGATTTCACGATAACTTTAGGTTTGTTAGTTTTTGGTGAGTTCCTAGTCTAATTCGATTGGAATCGAGCCAATGAAAAGTGGTTTTTGATTTCATGATAACTTCGTGTTTGTTCATTTTTGGCGAATTGCTAGTCTAATTCAATTCGAATCGCGCAAAGGAAAAGTGGTTTTTAATTTCATGATAACTTCGGGTTTGTTCATTTTTGGCAAATATCTAGTCTAAGTCGATTGGAATCGAGCCAATGAAAAGTGGTTTTTGATTTCATGATAACTTCGTGTTTGTTCATTTTTGGCGAATTGCTAGTCTAATTCAATTCGAATCGCGCAAAGGAAAAGTGGTTTTTAATTTCATGATAACTTCGGGTTTGTTCATTTTTGGCAAATATCTAGTCTAAGTCGATTGGAATCGAGCCAATGAAAAGTGGCTCGTGATTTCATGTTGACTTCGAGTTTGTTTGTTTCAGGCGAATTGCTAGTCTAAGTCAATTGGAATCGACCAAATGAAAAGTTGTTTTCGATTTCATGATCACTTCGAGTTTGTTCATTTTTGGCGAATATCTAGTCTAATTCGATTGGAATCGAGCCAATGAAAAGTGGTTTTTGATTTCATGATAACTTCGGGTTTATTCGTGTTTAGCGAATTGCTAGTCTAATTCGATTGGAATCGAGCCAATGAAAAGTTGTTTTTGATTTCATGATAACCTCAGGTTTGTTCATTTTTGGCAAATTGCCAGTCTAATTCGATTGGAATCGAGCCAATGAAAAGTGGTTTATGATTTCATGATAACTTCGGGTTCGTTCATTTTTTGCGAATTGCTAGTCTAATTCGATTGGAATCAGGCCAATGAAAAGTGGTTTTTATTTCAAGATAACTTTGGGTATGTTCATTTTTGGCGAATTGCTACTTTAATTTGATTGGAATCGAGCCGATGAAAAGTGATTTTTGGTTTCTTGAGAACTTCGGGTTTGTTCGTTTTTGGCGAATTGCTAGTCTAATTCGATTTGAATCAAGCCAATGAAAAGTGGTTTTTGATTTCATGATAACTTCGTGTTTGTTCATTTTTGGCGAGTTGCTAGTCTAATTCAATTCGAATCGCGCCAACGAAAAGTGGTTTTTAATTTAATGATAACTTCGGGTTTGTTCATTTTTGGCGAATATCTAGTCTAAGTCGATTGGAATCGAGCCAATGAAAAGTGGTTTTTGATTTAATGATAACTTCTGGCTTGTTCGTTTTTGGTGATTTGCTAGTCAAATTCGATTTGAATCAAGCCAATGAAAAATGGTTTTTTATTTCATGATAACTTCGTGTTTGTTCATTTTTGGGGAATTGCTAGTCTAATTCAATTCGAATCGTGCAAATGAAAAGTGGTTTTTAATTTCATGATAACTTCGGGTTTGTTTGTTTTTGGCGAATATCTAGTCTAAGTCGATTGGAATCGAGCCAATGAAAAGTGGTTTTTGATTTAATGATAACTTCTGGTTTGTTCGTTTTTGGCGATTTCCTAGTCAAATTCGATTTGAATCAAGCCAATGAAAAGTGGTTTTTTATTTCACGATAACTTCGTGTTTGTTCATTTTTGGCGAATATCTAGTCTAATTCAATTCGAATCGTGCCAATGAAAAGTGGTTTTTAATTTCATGATAACTTCGGGTTTGTTCATTTTTGGCGAATTGCTAGTTTAATTCGATTGGAATCAAGCCAATGAAAAGTGGTTTTGGATTTCATGATAACTTCAGGTTTGTTCATTTTTGGCGAATTGCTAGTTTAATTCGATTGGAATCAAGCCAATGAAAAGTGGTTTTGGATTTCATGATAACTTCAGGTTTGTTCATTTTTGGCGAATTGCTAGTTTAATTCGATTGGAATCAAGCCAATGAAAAGTGGTTTTGGATTTCATGATAACTTCAGGTTTGTTCATTTTTGGCGAATTGCTAGTTTAATTCGATTGGAATCAAGCCAATGAAAAGTGGTTTTGGATTTCATGATAACTTCAGGTTTGTTCATTTTTGGCGAATTGCTAGTTTAATTCGATTGGAATCAAGCCAATGAAAAGTGGTTTTGGATTTCATGATAACTTCAGGTTTGTTCATTTTTGGCGAATTGCTAGTTTAATTCGATTGGAATCAAGCCAATGAAAAGTGGTTTTGGATTTCATGATAACTTCAGGTTTGTTCATTTTTGGCGAATTGCTAGTTTAATTCGATTGGAATCAAGCCAATGAAAAGTGGTTTTGGATTTCATGATAACTTCAGGTTTGTTCATTTTTGGCGAATTGCTAGTTTAATTCGATTGGAATCAAGCCAATGAAAAGTGGTTTTGGATTTCATGATAACTTCAGGTTTGTTCATTTTTGGCGAATTGCTAGTTTAATTCGATTGGAATCAAGCCAATGAAAAGTGGTTTTGGATTTCATGATAACTTCAGGTTTGTTCATTTTTGGCGAATTGCTAGTTTAATTCGATTGGAATCAAGCCAATGAAAAGTGGTTTTGGATTTCATGATAACTTCAGGTTTGTTCATTTTTGGCGAATTGCTAGTTTAATTCGATTGGAATCAAGCCAATGAAAAGTGGTTTTGGATTTCATGATAACTTCAGGTTTGTTCATTTTTGGCGAATTGCTAGTTTAATTCGATTGGAATCAAGCCAATGAAAAGTGGTTTTGGATTTCATGATAACTTCAGGTTTGTTCATTTTTGGCGAATTGCTAGTTTAATTCGATTGGAATCAAGCCAATGAAAAGTGGTTTTGGATTTCATGATAACTTCAGGTTTGTTCATTTTTGGCGAATTGCTAGTTTAATTCGATTGGAATCAAGCCAATGAAAAGTGGTTTTGGATTTCATGATAACTTCAGGTTTGTTCATTTTTGGCGAATTGCTAGTTTAATTCGATTGGAATCAAGCCAATGAAAAGTGGTTTTGGATTTCATGATAACTTCAGGTTTGTTCATTTTTGGCGAATTGCTAGTTTAATTCGATTGGAATCAAGCCAATGAAAAGTGGTTTTGGATTTCATGATAACTTCAGGTTTGTTCATTTTTGGCGAATTGCTAGTTTAATTCGATTGGAATCAAGCCAATGAAAAGTGGTTTTGGATTTCATGATAACTTCAGGTTTGTTCATTTTTGGCGAATTGCTAGTTTAATTCGATTGGAATCAAGCCAATGAAAAGTGGTTTTGGATTTCATGATAACTTCAGGTTTGTTCATTTTTGGCGAATTGCTAGTTTAATTCGATTGGAATCAAGCCAATGAAAAGTGGTTTTGGATTTCATGATAACTTCAGGTTTGTTCATTTTTGGCGAATTGCTAGTTTAATTCGATTGGAATCAAGCCAATGAAAAGTGGTTTTGGATTTCATGATAACTTCAGGTTTGTTCATTTTTGGCGAATTGCTAGTTTAATTCGATTGGAATCAAGCCAATGAAAAGTGGTTTTGGATTTCATGATAACTTCAGGTTTGTTCATTTTTGGCGAATTGCTAGTTTAATTCGATTGGAATCAAGCCAATGAAAAGTGGTTTTGGATTTCATGATAACTTCAGGTTTGTTCATTTTTGGCGAATTGCTAGTTTAATTCGATTGGAATCAAGCCAATGAAAAGTGGTTTTGGATTTCATGATAACTTCAGGTTTGTTCATTTTTGGCGAATTGCTAGTTTAATTCGATTGGAATCAAGCCAATGAAAAGTGGTTTTGGATTTCATGATAACTTCAGGTTTGTTCATTTTTGGCGAATTGCTAGTTTAATTCGATTGGAATCAAGCCAATGAAAAGTGGTTTTGGATTTCATGATAACTTCAGGTTTGTTCATTTTTGGCGAATTGCTAGTTTAATTCGATTGGAATCAAGCCAATGAAAAGTGGTTTTGGATTTCATGATAACTTCAGGTTTGTTCATTTTTGGCGAATTGCTAGTTTAATTCGATTGGAATCGAGCCAACGAAAAGTGGTTTTTGATTTCATGATCACTTCGGGTTTTTCGTTTTTGGCGAATTGCTATTCTAATTCGATTGGAATTGAGCAAATGAAAAGTGGATTTTGATTTCATGATAACTTCGGGTTTGTTCATTTTTGGCGAATTGCTAGTCTAATTTGATTGTATTCGAGCCAATGAATAGTGGTTTTTGATTTCATGATGACTTCGGGTTTGTTCATGTTGGGCGAATTGCATGTCTAATTTGATTGGAATCGAGCAAATGAAAAGTGGTTTTCGATTTCATGATCACTTCGGGTTTGTTCTTTTCGGGTGAATTGCTAGTCTAATTTGACTGGAATAGAGCCAATGAAAAGTGGTTTTGGATTTCACGATAACTTTAGGTTTGTTAGTTTTTGGTGAGTTCCTAGTCTAATTCGATTGGAATCGAGCCAATGAAAAGTGATTTTTGGTTTCTTGATAACTTCGGGTTTGTTCATTTTTGGCGAATTACTAGTCTAATTCAATTTGAATCAAGCCAATGAAAAGTGGTTTTTGATTT